>NC_053490.1:232979466-233146966 GCF_905171775.1 Rana temporaria | reverse complement strand
GCATACTGAACCAGCATGGCTACCACAGCATCTTGCAGTGGCATGCTATTCCATCCGGTTTGCGTTTAGTTGGACCATCATTTATTTTTCAACAGGACAATGACCCCAAACACACCTCCAGGCTGTGTAAGGGCTATTTGACCAAGAAGAAGAGTGATGGGGTGCTGCACCAGGTGACTACCTCTTGAAGCTCATCAAGAGAATGCCAAGAGTGTGCCAAGCAGTAATCAAAGCAAAAGGTGGCTACTTTGAAGAACCTAGAATATGAAATATATTTTCAGTTGTTTCACACTTTTTTGTTATGTATAATTCCACATGTGTTATTTCATAGTTTTGATGCCTTCAGTGTGAATCTACAATTTTCATAGTCATGAAAATAAAGAAAACTCTTTGAATGAGAAGGTGTGTCCAAACTTTTGATCTGTACTGTATATATATATATATATATACACACACACATACATACATACACACATATGTACTCGCAATCCAAGGTTTAATATATATATATATATATATATATATATATATATATATATATATATATATATATATATATATATATATATATATATATAGAGAGAGAGAGAGAGAGAGAGAGAGAGAGAGAGAGAGAGAGACCTTGGATTGCAAGCATAATTGCGGACACATGCTTGTAATCCAAAGCACTCGTATATCAAAGCAAGTTTCCCTATAAGAAATAATGGGAACTCAGATGATTCTTTCCATAACCATTTATTTAAAAGTCCTTCAGTTTATAGTTGTAATGACACCCCGAGTATGAAAGGGGTTAAAGTCATTTAGGACATTCCATTCCCAAAATAAAGGCAGCTATCGAACACTCCAATCAGCCGAATAAGAAACCCATACGAATAATATTCCCCCAAGTACGAGACAAGGCTCTGTATTGAGGGTCAAGCAGAAATCAGACTCTTTATCGAAAGGAATACAGGCTCTTTATATACACTTGAGAATACTGCAGTCACCACCTGAACAATGACCCAGGTCCACCCACAACATCACACAATGATTGCATAACGAGCCCCCAATACATATTATTCTGAGTGTCAATACATCCCTTAGGGCCCTTTCACACTGGTGCGTTTTTGCCGCGTTATCGCGGTAAAAAAAGCGCTATTAAAACGCTCCCCATGCCCCCCTCCATTCAAATGAATTATAAACGTGGTAAAAATGCAGTAAAATCACGGTAAAAACGCGGCAAAATTGCGGTGTTTTACCGCGATTTTAACGCTCCGTTTTTACCGCGATATTACAGCATTTTTACAGCGGTTTTTAATTCATTTCAATGGAGGGGGCATGGGGAGCATTTTATGTGCGTTTTAAAAGGGCCCTTAGCAGACAAGAGATGAGTTCATTAGCACACCTAATAATAGGTGAATGGAAAGATTAACACAATTTACCTATCCAGACAAAAGCAACATCGTTAAGAAATAGACAGTCGGTCTCTTACATTGAACTTCCTGGCATGCCCATATAAGGATTTATACTTCCTGGTCATAGACCTCACCCGGTACAGGGTATAAAATCGTCATATTTCTTGAGAGATATCATTAATAAATATTACTGTCCCATTTGAAGTAATACATTCATATTCTCAGTGTTCATTATTTTCTTGCAAAGTGAACATTCATTTTGCTTCCAATAAAACATAAGAAATATGAACACTAAAACCTATTTTATTATTTATTATTCATACAAAAATGTGTTTTTTAAATAAAACTGTCTATAGTAAAACTGGCTTCAAATATCTCTAAAGAAGGTACAAATGCCTGTGGGTTTATATGTTCTTGGTGTTCTTTATAAATAGATTAGCTTAGTGCAGGTTAGGACATTCAGTATTAAATTACATTGTTTCCTACTGCTTATCAGACGACTTATTAGAAATACTGTTTTTTCTTTTTTTTTTTTGTGTGACCATTGTGCAACCAGTTCAATAGTAATTGTATCATACGCAAAAGTAATAGAGTACTATCCAGTCTAAAGTTCAGGTTGTTTGCATCTGATCGGTTTAGTAATTGTTTTTATGTTGACAGTCTGTAGCTTTATTTGTTCTTTTAGGATGCTGAGACATGCATCATTGCTACTATTATGCAATTAACTACGTAAAAACAAAAGCATTAGCTGTGACAATTGATGATCCCAGGGTCACATAACTTATTCCTTCATTTAAAAAATAAAGTAACTCATAATTCTTGTGTCTTTTACAGGAATATACTGTAAGTTATGTTTAGATTTCAGCATAGGTCAGTGGACTTGAATCTTTTTTCTTTTTGATTTGGTTTTTAATTAATTTGTTTGATATACGGTGTTATTACTGTCTATTGTGGCGTGTTAAGAATGTTCATTGCTGTGCTATTCAGAATGGAAGGCACTGCAAACAAGTTGTGCTGCATGTCATGTGTTAACATATATTGCAAAATATAGTGTGAATCTAGCCAAGTGGAAAAACAAAACAAAAAAAACACCCCAAAGCCCCTTAAGCGCAGCATCACTCCCTATTGCATTGCCCTAATTAAGACATATGAAAGTAAGATTACACATTGGAATTCCTTACATTGATTAACAAAATATTAACACTTTTGCCCGCCAGGTCCGTACATCCTACGGACCTAACGGTGGGGGTATTGCACACAATCCAGTGGCATGCTGCGTACACACGATCGGATTTCCAATGGAATAAAATCCAATGGAATTTTCCGTCGGAATTCCAATGAAGCTGACTTTCATCAGTCTTGCATACACAATATCAGACTAAATTCCGACCATCCAAAACGCGGTGACGTAGAAACACTGACAAACCGAGAAAAACGAAGTTCAATGCTTTCACGCATGCGTCGGCTTGATTCTGAGCGTGCATGGATTTTTCTCCGATGAAATGCCACACAGGCGATCGGAATTTCCTATCGTTTTTTTTTCCCATCTGAAAAATGTATAACATGTTCTATTTTTTAACACCAATGGAAAAAAGTCCAAAAGGGGCCCACACACGATCGTTTTCTTTCCGATGAAAAAAGTCCGCTCACTTCTGCAATGCGTACGGTAGAGGAGAAGGAGAAGAGGGAATAGACGTCCGCTCTCCTCCACTTCTTGCAGTGACCCGGAAAGCGACGTCTTTGATTTCACTTCCAGGTGATGTTTTGGATTGCAAAACATTCAGTGAAATACAGGATATAAAAGATCTCAATAAAGAGTACCTGTCACTAAAAAATAATCACATTTGTCCCCTATGCGATGAAAAAAAAGAAAGTTAAGTAAAAAAATAAAGTCACATAAAATCCCCACGCAAATTTTTTTTTGAGGCCCCCATGTATACACACGGATGAACGTAAACAAACGTGAGAAAGTTGATTGCAATACAGATGTTACATATTGCCGTGTACGCCAGAGTGAGAGTAATAATTCTAACACAAGACCTCCTTCGTAACACTAAACTGATACCTATAGGGGGCCTTTAAAGCTTTGCCTATAGAAAATATAGGGTACTGAAGTTTGACACCATTTCTTGGGTGCAAAAAAAAGTCAAGGTTTGGCATGTTGGGTATATTGAGTAATTTATTGCATTTGTTTGCCCTAAAATTCTTGTTTGTATGTTTTTTACTGAAATATTGCATTTCCTAGACATTTGCGGTAATATCATGCAACGTAAAAAATTGGAACTACCGCTATTTTATTCTCTTTGTTTATCAAACTTTGGGGGATGGCAGCAATACTGTAAAGGAGCACTCAGTAGATGACAAAAGATGCATGCCCATGGTGCCAGGTTCTAGCAATCTCTTAGATTCTCTTAGCAGCCTTTTTAAATGTCAAACATTTCTAATTTCTGAAATAATGTAGAGGAGACTATTGGACTGATTTAATAAAGTAGCTGATAATCCTAACACAATGCATAGTGTCAATATTCACTACAATTTTCCATAACGTAAAAAATAAATTCCTTTTACTTTGAATATCCAATCATGTACAGATTAAAGAAGGGATTTATTCAAATCCATGATTGGGAAATTGAAGTAAATATTCACACAATTCATTGTATGAGTATTCTCAACTTTAGCCTCAAAATGTAGGAGACTAAGGCCCCGTACACACGACCGAACATGTCTGCTGAAACTGGTCCGCGGACCAGTTTCAGCAGACATGTTCGGTCATGTGTAGGCCCGAGCGGACAGGATTCCAGCATACATTTGCCCGCCGGGCCTTTTTCCAGCGGGCAAATATTTCTGGACTTGTTTTAAAACAGCCCGCTGAAATCCTGTCCGCTCGGACATGTTCGGTCGTCTGTACAGACCTACCGTACATGTCCGAGCGCCCGCCATCCCTCGCATGCGTCGAATGACTTTGACGCATGCGTGGAAGCATTGAACTGGCAGGGCCGCCCACGTCGCCGCGTCATCGCCGCGGCGACGGCGCGGACACGCCCCGCGTATTGTTTATGCACGGATTTCTGTATGATGGGGAGTACGGCCACCATACAGACATGTACGGTGAAAATGGTCCGGCGGACCGGTTTCATCGTACATGTTTGGTCGTCTGTACATGGCCTTAGGGGTTTATTTACTAAAGGCAAATCCACTTTGCACTACAGGAAGTGAACTTGGAAATCGCAGTCTCGGTAGATGTGAAGGGAACATGCAAGGAAAATAAAAAACAGCATTTTTGCTTGAATATAATTGGATGATAAAATCAGCAGAGCTTCCCCTCAGATCTAAAGTGACTGCACTTCCAAGTGCACTTGTAGTGCAAAGTGCATTTGCCTTTAGTACACCCTGTATACAACAAATGTTGCCAATGGTATTAAAACTGAACAAAATGTCTATCATGAAGTTATCCTATCCTATCGCTCAGTTTTCACAAGCCTTTATTGTTGCTCACAATTAGGGATGAGCCGAACACCCCCCTGTTCAGTTCGCACCAGAACCTGCGAACACACCAAAAGTTTGTGTGAACTTTAGAACCCCGTTAAAGTCTATGGGACTCGCACGTTTGAAATCTAAAGTGTCAATTTTAAAGGCTAATATGCAAGTTATTGTCCTAAAAAGTATTTGGGGACCTGGGTCCTGCCCCAGGGGACATGTATCAATGCAAAAAAAGTTTTAACAACGGCTGTTTTTTCAGGAGCAGTGAATTTAATACTGCTTAAAGTGAAGCAATAAAAGTGAAATATTTAAATTTCGTACCTGGGGGGTGTAAAGTATGCCTGTGAAATAGCACATGTTTTCCATACTTAGAACGGTCTCTGCACAAAGTGTCATTTCTAAAGGAAAAAAAGTAATTTAAAAATCACTCACGGCTATAATGAATTGTCGGCTCCTGGCAATTCAGAGAGAATTCATTCATAAAATAAAAAAAACGTGGGGGTCCCCCCGAATTCAATTATCAGGCCCTTCAGGTCTGGTATGGATATTAAGGGGAAACCCGCCGTCCATTTAAAAAAAAATTACGTGGGGGTTCCCCCCAAATATCCATTCCAGACCCTTCAGGTCTGGTGTGAATTTTAAGGGGAACTCCACCCCAAATAAAAAAAAATGGTGTGGAGTTCCCCCAAAAATCCACACCAGACCCCTTATCCGAGCACGTAGCATGGCCGGCCACAGAAAAGAGGGGGGGACGAGAGAGCGCCCCCCCTCCTGAACCGTACCCTTGCACGATGGTTGTGGGGGTCTGCAGGCGGGGGGCTTATCAGAATCTGGAAGACCCCTTTAACAAAGGGGACCCCCAGATCCTGCCCCCCATGAGAATTGGTAATGGGGTACATCCCCTACCATTTCACTAAGGAAGTGTAAATAATTGTAAAAAACACACACGCACACCATGGAAAAAAGTCCTATAAATAAATAAATAATCCAGCGGTGGTAATCCACTCTCGATCCCCGCTCAGCATAGCCGGCTGCCTGTCTCCACCGGAGACAGCCCGGCGAATGACGCGGCTGGAGCTAGTGACAGTTCTTATATAGGTGAGGCGGGGCCACCCGTCATGTGACCCCGCCCCCCTCTGACGCAAGGGGGAAGACTGGGCTTCCCCAGTGACGTAGCAGAGGGTGCGTCAGAGGGGGACAGGTCACGTGACGGATGGCCCTGCCTTAACTATTTAAGAACTGTATCTAGCTCCAGCCGCCTCATTCGCCAGGCTGTCTCCGGTGGAGACAGGTGGCCGGCAATGCTGTGCTCTGGATCCTGGACCTGGATGATCTTTTCATCGCTGGACCCCGGCGGAGAGGAGATCGCCGTCGCTGGATACCAACAACGTTGGAGCAGGGAGCGGGGATCGAGAGTGGATTACCACTGCTGGATTTTTATTTATTTATTTCCATGGTGTGTGTGTGTGTTTTTACAATTATTTACACTTCCTTAGTGAAATGGTAGGGGTACAATGTACCCCATTACCAATTCACATAGGGGGGGGGGCAAGATCTGGGGGTCCCCTTTGTTAAAGGGGTCTTCCAGATTCTGATAAGCCCCCCGCCCGCAGACCCCCACAACCACCGGGCAAGTGTTATGGGGATGAGGAAAAAAGGAGAGAATATGGGAATCCCCCCTAATAAAGAATAGTGCAGTACTCACCGATATTATCGGGGGTGCAATTAAAAAGTACAATATAACAAAAATAAAAAAGACAGACTGCTGCACACCCTAAAGAGTTAACTACAAGTTTATTGAAAAAATATATGAAAAATCAGGCATAAAAAAATGGGTCCCCTAAAAATAGGTGGACCTACCCAGATAATTCCCTAATGCCCCCCCCCCCCACAGACGGGCATATACTGGTAACTAGAATGAGGGAATACTCGATCCTCCCGAAGGAGGGTCAGAGTAAATAAATAGCGCACCCACCCTTCACACAATACACAGATACCCCCCCCCCCCACATAAAAAAGCCCAATTGCTAATACAATATATCCCTAATAGTTCCCACACAGGACAGTGGTTTCCTGAAATGACAGGTAAAAGTTACCACTATCTATGTGAGGGAACGCAGCAAAGAGGGAAACCAAAGGAAGGACATGGAAAATGATCCTGTATAATGGTAGTGGTAATATACCCCTCCACTAGGACTAGTGACCAACAAAGTAATCAATACTAACAAAACCAGAGGGACCGTGAGCCTGAAATAGCTGAGAAAGTCTCCCATGGAGATCACCGTTTAGAAACATATGTAGCTTCCATGTGAATCTGGTTTCATTAATTGAAAGTTATTAGGGAGACAATGAAGAGATGGCAGAGGCACTGTAGTTATAGTTTTTCTTCACAATCAATTTCACCTGAGATGCACTTAATGAGAATGCAACAATGTTACCACTGATAGATATCTGAACTGATTTCCATAAAGTGTGGATATAGTCCATTGGGTTGCTTAGGCAAGCATGTCCTTGAAGTGGTTCCTTGTGTTGCTTTTGCAGCTTACAGGTTTGGATAGGCAATTAGTGATTAGACAAATGGTATGATGGTTGTAAGTGACAGTATTAGCAGCGATGTTTCACAACAGTGTAACACAAGATTTATTCACTGTTTGCTGTCAAATGATAGCTCGAGATCGTAGCTATTCCATCCAGTCTATAATCACACGTTTGCTCAAAGGGTCTGCAGCCAAACCATCCATCCGTATATCTCCATAGTACCTGAAGTGCTGCTCATTATAAAAGTGCTTGTCCGGTGAGGTGATAGTAGGATCTTATATCCAGTGAGGGACAATGATAGATGTCCAGTGTCTCTAGTGAGAGTTGGTAGTGCCAATGTCCAGAATAGGATAATAAATCTTCAATCTCCAGTTCAAAAAGTAGCTCAATGCAGAGCATGGCAGTTGTAGTCACTATGTATTGTTCATGTCTCCATATGATATGGAGCTATTTCAGTCTCACAGTCCCTCTGGTTTTGTTAGTATTGATTACTTTGTTGGTCACTAGTCCTAGTGGAGGGGTATATTACCACTACCATTATACAGGATAATTTGTCATGTCCTTCCTTTGGTTTCCCTCTTTGCTGCGTTCCTTTACACAGATAGTGGTAACTTTTACCTGTCATTTCAGGAAACCACTGTCCTGTGTGGGAACTATTAGGGATATATTGTATTAGCAATTGGGCTTTTTTATGGGGGGGGGGGGTATCTGTGTATTGTGTGAAGGGTGGGTGCGCTATTTATTTACTCTGATCCTCCTTCGGGAGGACCGAGTATTCCCTCATTCTAGTTACCAGTATATGCCAGTCTGTGGGGGGGAGGGGTGTCCATTAGGGAATTATCTGGGTAGGTCCACCTATTTTTAGGGGACCCATTTTTTATGCCTGATACATGTGTGTTATTTTTGATATATTTTTTCAATAAACTTGTAGTTAACTCTTTAGGGTGTGCAGCAGTCTGTCTCTTTTATTTTTTATTTTTGTTATATTGTGGGGATGAGGCCCTTGTCCCCATCAACATGGGGACATCCTCCCCATGTTGAGGGCATGTGGTCTGGTACGGTTCAGGAGGGGGGGTGCTCTCTCGTCCCCCATACAGTATTTGTATTAAAAACACACTGAATCTGTATTGTGAAGTGGACAACTCCTCTTTTCTAAGGGCTTGTCACGTGCTCTGCAGAGTGATTCATATTGGAATGTTTTTCAGTGGGCATTCGATAGGTGGTAAAGGGACCTTATGTATGTTTTTTCTGATTTAACCCTGCAAATGTCTTGCTACCATTGAGCCAGTTGCGGGAAGGTTGTGGCATGGTCACATAGACTTGCATTGGTCACGTACTGCGGCAGTAATGTTCACCAAATAAGGCATGTTTTTTTATTTTTGCAATGGCTATGAAGCGCAGTGGTGGAGGCAAATGCACAGCCCATGTAACTGCATGCCCAGGTTTAGGTGGACAGTTGAAGAGAAGTAAAACCATGGCTCTAGATCTTGGTTTTACCACCCACTCGTCTAAAGCCTCGTACACACGGTTGGATTATCCAACGGGAATTGTGCGATGAAAGGCTGTTGTCGAAAAATCCGACCATTTGTATGCTCCATCGGATAATTGTTGTCGGATTTTCCGCAGAAAAATGTGGGATAGCATGTTTTAAAATTGTCCGCCAACAAATAAGTGTTGTCGGATTATCCCATTCGGACAAAACTCCAAAATACAAACACGCATGCTCAGAAGCAATGCTTACCATAACACATGAGCAGAAGTTGCACAAAGGGTGGCACTAAAGAGCTGAAAAAACACGTTGCCGTTTGTATGCAAGACAAGTTCACGGCCAATGCCATTCGGACAAAAGGCCTACGCTTTGTCCGCAGAAAATCGGATCGTGTTCATGAGGCTTAAAGTAAAGCTTTACAGAGATTTCAAAATATGTGGTTCCTTTTCTTTTAATAACATCTAAAGAAAATGTTTTCTTCCTTGTTAATAATCCATGATGGTAATAATTAAATTTGACATACGTTTCAGACACAATGTTGTATTAAAATAATGACAATTAACATGTTATAGAAGTAATGATGGCAAATATACCATTGCATTAATAGCTTTCATAATTAAACTTTGAGTTAAACTTTCCAGCTCTTTGCAGAACAAAAAGTTTAAATATTTGTCTATGAGTTCACGTTACTGCCATTTAATAAATCTAAATCTAGTTTTAGCCCTTTTGGCATTTAGTCCCAGTCTCATATTTCTAAAGAAATCTCATTGCTTAAGCAAACATCATGAATAACATTTGCACAGGCAAGAAAATTACTTTGCTGACATATTTGCATCTTCAAACTATTTTCCACCTACTGGGTTTATAACTAAAACTTCATTCTACAACATAAAGCAATCAATAAAAATAGCAGCATAGAATCCAACAACTACAGGTAATTGCATTCATTTATTAGAGTCGACTAGTTGAACATATGCCTAGTACTAGTTTTGTCAAAAAAGATGCAAAAATAGATGCAATTGGTGACAAAATACGGGACATATTTGCAAATGCTGCCTGTATAGATTTTTTTAAAGTTTAATCGCAACTTTTGTACTATTATCTGGAAGTGGAAAATACTATTTTCTGTATTTCGAGACAGGACATCAGGAAATGGGAATCATGCTTTAATGCTTTTTAACTATAAACCTCTAACATAAAATGTTAGGCTCTATGCACACGGGTCGTAAAATAAATGACAGTTCTCTTGGAAAAAAAAAACTTAGTTAGACTTACCGGTGACGGTATTTCTAAGAGCCTTTCAGGACAACCTTGCAGAGAGCGCAACTCCGCCTCTTCAATAGGAAACACACGCAGGCTTTAAATCCCTCCTCTTCCACCATGGCTTCAGTTATTGTGGCCTCCAACACTGGAAAACAAAGCACAGAAGAACCACAAGACCATGATAGGTACATCACAATTACTTTTAAGACATATTAGGGAGGGAAATAGCGGGTGTCCTGAAAGGCTCTTAGAAATACCGTCACCGGTAAGTCTACCTAAGTTTTTCTCAAATCGACTTTCAGGACAACCTTGGAGAGGATAACCAAGTAACTTACCCAAGGGTGGGACTACTGCCTGCAGTACCTTCCTGCCAAAGGCTTGATCTGCGGCAGACAGCAAGTCCAACCTGTAGTGCCGAATAAAAGTTGAGTAACTGGACCAAGTGGCAGCCTTGCAAATCTGATCAGGCGTAGCACCAGCCCTTTCGGCCCAGGAAACTGCCGCTGACCTCGTTGAGTGAGCAGCAATACCTGAGGGAGGTATTTCTCCTTTGGCTCGATAGGCTTCTGAAATTGCTTGTCTAAGCCATCTGCCAAGCCTACTCTTAGAAGCCTTTTCCCCTTTGTGGGGACCCGAGAACACCACAAAGAGAGCATTTGACTTTCTGAATTCTTTGGGGACGGCAAGCAACTGTAACAAACATCTTCTCACATCCAGTGTGTGGAAAGCTTCGTCTCCTGCATTAGTAGGGACTGAGGAAAAGGTGGGTAAAATGATCTCTTGTGACCGATGGAAAGTTGAGACCACTTTCGGTAGGAAGGCTGGATCCGTTTGGAGGATCACCCGATCTGAAAAAACTCTAAGAAAAGGTTCTGCAGTTGCTAGAGCTTGGAGCTCACTGACTCGTCTTGCTGACGAAATGGCAAATATATATATTTTTTTTAAAAACTACGGGCCAGATTCACAAAGCACTTACGCCGACGTATCTAGAGATGCGCGGCGTAATTCAACATGTATCCTATAAGATACTGAAAAGTATCAAAATTATGCTCCAGTCCCTCACGCTAGTTGGTGAATACTAAATCCCAATCCTCATTCTGTTGTCCACTAACACCTTTGGAAAAACTTTGTTATAAGAGATCTAAGGTCCCACATGCTACCTCCATAGCTTACTTATGGCTGGTACAGCCATTAAACACAGACAATAATAAACATAAATTGAGGTGGGAAAGGGCCCTGGGTATCCAAATAGAGGATGTACAGTGGAAGAAAGCATGCATCATGTCACATAAATGATCTTTGAGCACTAGATACCAGGAGATCTCATACAAGAAACTCACCCAGTGGTATATTACACCACAGAAGGTCAGGAAGTGGTTCCACACAGCCTCAGACACGTGCTGGCGCTGCGAGAAGGATGCAAGATCATTCTTAAACATTTAGTGGGAATGTCCCCCTATCTGATTTCTGGCGAGATGTCATTGAGTGGATCAGACATATCACAGAAACGACAATAACTCTTGATGCCGCTGCCTGCCTGCTCCACTTCAACCACCTCTCGATAAGCAAGTACAAGAAGACTCTCACTAGACACCTACTAAATGCTGCTAAAACTCTTATCCCCTTGCACTGGAGAACAACATAGACTCCGAGGGTCAGGGATTGGTTGGACAGGGTTGCTTATATTTACAAAATGGAGGAAATCTTGGCAATGAAAACTGAAAATAGCACTAACTTTACTGCCTTATGGCAACCATGGTTTATGTTCACCTACTCTGTTGAGTACCAAACATTATGTCAATGAATCTGCCTTACACCTAAATCCGCCTTATGTGAATTGAGCTAGATGATACTGTTGGGCTTTCCTTTTACCTTTTGCTATGTATTGATTTATACGATGCTTGATCTACCGTGACTATATCCAGATACGTCTTTCTTGCTACTACCCCCCCTATTCCACCCCTCCTTTTCTATTCCTGCCCTCTTTGCCCCCTCTCCCCCCTCCTTCCTTCCCCCTCTCATAAAATATTATTTCAGTTGTTTTAGTTTCATCCTGAACTACCTATAATAAGCTACTCCAATTAATGCCACATTTTATTGTAAACTGACATGTTATTTTACTTGTTTTGGATCTCTATACATACTGTAACGGATATGTCCTTTGTACACTTTGTTTAACCACTTACGGACCCCCCACTGTATATGTACGTCCTCTTTTTAAACATGGATATCTCAGTAACGGCAGCAGCTGCTGCCACAACTGAGATATCCATGTTTTCAGCTGGCGGCCGTGTAAACGATAATGGCGGTCTCCGCGGCGGATTCGCCGCGAGATCGCCGTTATCGGTGGTGGGAGAGGGCCCCTCCCGCCGCTTTTCCGCGCCCTCCGCCGCTTACCGGAGCCGTCGGTAGCGGCGGAGGAGATCCGATGCTGCCGCCTGGAGAGTGAGGACTTGAGTGAGGGCAAGATGGCCCCCACCCGTCCTCATAGCTCTGCTGGGCGGAAGTGACGTCAAAACGTCAGTCCCGCCCAGCCTCTTAAAGAGACAATTTTTTTTCTGTCATTTTTTTAAATGACAAATTTTCCTTTTTTTTTTTTTGCATTTAAGCCTAAATATGAGATCTGAGGTCTTTTTGACCCCAGATCTCATATTTAAGAGGACCTGTCATGCTTTTTTCTATTACAAGGGATGTTTACATTCCTTGTAATAGGAATAAAAGTGATCATTTTTTTTTTTTTTTATATTTTAGTGTAAAAAATAATAAAATCAATAAAATTAAATAAAAAAACAAAAAAAAAATTTTTTTAAAGCGCCCCGTCCTGACGAGCTCGCGCGCAGAAGCGAATGCATACGCGAGTAGCGCCCGCATATGAAAACGGTGTTCAAATCACACAAGTGAGGTATCGCCGCGATCGTTAGAGCGAGAGCAATAATTATAGCCCTAGAGCTACTCTGTAGCTCAAAAAATGCAACTTATAGAATTTTTTAAACGTCGCCTATCTAGATTTTTAAGGGTAAAAGTTTGACGCCATGCCACGAGCGGGCGCAATTTTAAAGCGTGACATGTTGGGTATCATTTTACTCGGCGTAACATTATCTTTCACAATATATAAAAAAATTGGGCCAAATTTATTGTTGTCTTATTTTTTAATTCAAAAAAGTGAATTTTTTCCAAAAAAAGTGCGCTTGTAAGACTGCTGCGCAAATACGGTGTGACAAAAAGTATTGCAATGACCGCCATTTTATTCTCTAGGGTGTTAGAAAAAAAAAATATATAATGTTTGGGGGTTTTAAGTAATTTTCTAGCAGAAAAAAATGTTTTAGTCTTGCAAACACCAAATCTGAAAAACACCTGAGGTCTTTAAGTGGTTAATCTTACAAATAAAAACCTTGATTGTGAAAAAAAAAAAAAAAAGAAAATGTTTGACTAGTCAGTCCAAGTAGTTCAATCTCTGAGAAAAAAAAATTATGAAATTTGTCATCCATGATGGATATTGTAGTGTCTAGAAAGTTCACATTCAAGTGTGCTTGAATGGTCAGTTTTTTGTTTGATTGACATGTGAAATATAGCACCAAGTTTAATAAAATTAGGAGACCAAGATGTATTAATGTATTAGGAGTGATTTTTTTTGATACATGGGAAGAACATGAGGATGAGCATTGCAAACCTGTAGAACATCAGGTCTACCAAACTACTGAACAACCAAACTACTTTATAGAAACATGAATGTGCCGTTTTGTTAAGGGAACATTAAAAATACTCAGGAAAGGAAAACTTTTGAAATACAAATTTAGATAATGGACTAAATGTGAACTTAATTTTTCTGAATCATTATCCAACAAGTTTTTAATAACTCTCACCTCTGTGATCCTTCTCCACCCTTCCTTATTCCGTAGTCCAGTGCTTTAACAACTATTTAGTCATTCCATAACTTTTCTTGACAACTGTCTTAGTTTAATTACCAATGTTGTGCAAGTGTCTGTGGGTTTGTTTGTTTTTCTTTCTCAGGTATTGTCTAACTTAACAATTTGCTAAAAGTTTGTGAATTCATACCAAAAACCAAGGAAAAGGGAACACATTGAAAGTTCATATTAAAATTAAACACAATTTTACAAATCTCCGATTGTCCTGATTTAATTATCACGATTAGTGAAATATTGTATCTGCGTACCCTGGACAATATACACTATGGGCCAGATTCACGTAGAATCGCGGCGGCGTAACGTATCCTAGATACGTTACACCGCCGCAATTTTTCATCGCAAGTGCCTGATTCACCAAGCACTTGCGATGAAAACCTGCGCCGGCGGCCTCCGGCGCAAGGTGGGCCAATTCAAATGGGCGTGTGCCATTTAAATTAGGCGCGCTCCAGGGCCGGACCTACCGCCCATGCTCCGTTTCCGAACTCCCGCCGTGCTTTGCGCGAAGTGACGTCATTTTTTTGAACGGCGACGCGCGTAGCGTAATTCCGTATTCCCGGATGGCTTACGCAAACGACGTTATTTTTTAAATTTCAATGCGGGAACGACGGCCATACTTTACACAGCAATACGATTGCTGTGTAAAATTAAGGCACCAAAAAAAACCTAACTTTGCGACGGGAAACTAGACTAGCGGCGACGTAGCGAAAAACCGTCGGGGATCGCCGTAACTCCTAATTTGCATACCCGACGCTGGTTTACGACACGAACTCCCCCCAGCGGCGGCCGCGGTATTGCATCTTAAGATCCGACAGTGTAAAACAATTACACCTGTCGGATCTTATGGCTATCTATGCGTAACTGATTCTATGAATCAGTCGCATAGATAGAAACAGAGATACATCGGCGTATCAGGAGATGCACCGTCGTATCATTTGTGAATCTGGCCCATAATTACCAAAAGTATTGGGATGCCTGCCTTTAAACGCACATGAACTTTAATGGCATCCCAGTCTTAGTCCATTGGGTTCAATATTGAGTTGGGCCCACCCTTTGCAGCTATAACAGCTTCAACTCTTCTGGGAAGGCTGTCCACAAGATTTAGTAGTGTGTCTATGGGAATGTTTGACCATTCTTCCAGAAGTGCATTTGTGAGGTTAGGCACTGATGCTGACGAGAAGGCCTGGTTTGCAGTCTCCGCTCCAATTCATCCCAAAAGTGTTCTATCAGGTTGAGGTCAAGACTGTGCAGGCCAGTTAAGTTCCTTCCCCCCAAATTCGCTCATCCATGTCTTTAACCACTTCCTTACTGGGCACATATACCCCTTCCTGACCAGGTGAAATTTCAGCTTGTGGCACTGCGTCACTTTAACTGACAATTGCGCGGTCGTGCGACGTGGCTCCCAAACAAAATTGACGTCCTTTTTTCTCCACAAATAGAGCTTTCTTTTGGTGGTATTTGATCTCCTCTGCGTTTTTTTTTTGCGCTATAAAGAAAAATAGAGCGACAATTTTGAAAAAAAAACAATATTTTTTACTTGTTGCTATAATAAATAGCCCAATTTTTTTCTAAAAACATTTTTTTTCTCAATCTAGGCGATACGTATTCTTCTACATATTTTTGGGGAAAAAAAAAAAAAAAAATCGCAAGAAGCGTCTGGTTTGCGCAAAAGTTATTGCGCTTACAAAATAGGGGACAGAATTATTATTATTTTTTATTATTATTTTTTTTACTACTAATGGCGGCGATCAGCATTTTTTCCGTGACTGCGACATTATGGTGGACACATCGGACACTTTTGACACATTTTTGGCGCCATTCACATTTATACAGCGATCAGTGCTATAAAAATGCACTAATTACTGTATAAATGTGACTGGCATTGAAAGGGTTAACACTAGGGGGTGAGGAAGGGGTTAAATGTGTACCCTAAATTGTGTTCTAACTGTAGGTGGAGGGGGGGGTGACCGATCTATGTCCCTATGTACAAGGGACACAGATCGGTCTCCTCTCTCCCCTGACAGGACGTGAATCTCTGTGTTTACACACAGAGCTCCACGTCTTGTCCCTGTAGCCGCCGATCCCGAGTCCCTGGCGGACATCACGGCCGCCAGGCACTCGCATCGGCATCTCAGCGATGTGGCGAGCACGCGCGCCCGTGCCGCTGGATGTGCGCGCAGGCCGTCTTTTTACGGCCTGTTAGAGATTCAGAACCACCCCGCGGCCGTATAAAGTCGTACAGCCGTCAGGTAGTGGTTAAGGACCTTGCTTTTTGCACTGATGCGCAGTCATGTTGGAACAGGAATGGGCCATCCCCAAACTGTTCCCATAAAGTTGGGAGCATGGAGTAGTCCAAAATGTCTTGGTTTGCTGACATCTTAAAAGTCCCCTTCACTGGAACTAAGAAGCCAAGCCCAACCCCTGAAAAACAAACCCAAACCATAATCCCCCTCCACCAAATCATTTGGAGCAGTGCACAAAGCAAGGTCCATAAACACATGGGTGAGTGAGTTTGGGGTGGAGGAACTTGACTAGCCTGCACAGAGTCCTGATATCAACCCAATAGAACACCTTTGGGATGAATTGGAGCGGAGACTGAGAGCCAGGCTGTCTCGTCCATATCAGTGCCTAACCTCACAAATGTGTTTCTGGAAGAATGGTCAAATATTCCCATAGACAAACTCCTAAACCTTGGGAACAGCCTTCCCAGAAGAGTTGAAGCTGTTATAGCTGCAAAGGATGGGCCAATGCATTGAAGTTCACAAGCATGTAAAGGTAGGCATCCCAATGCTTTTGGTAATATAGTGTATGTTCTGGAATGAGAATTTGCTTATTTAATTCCTGTATGCCTCTTGTCATATCATAAAACATTTACTGTAGCATGAGGATCACCATATACAAGTCATTAATGTGAGGTCCAATGAAAAGTATGCATAAGGTATACAAAAAGGTATTTCATTATTTATTTTGGATAGAATAGGGGTAGAAATAAAACTGCTAGCACATTATTTCTTGTATCTGTGCCTCAATTGGGGATTCTTCTTCACTTTATGTCATGTAGATTCAACAGAAAGTAAGTAGATATATTTCCAATTTGAGATTGATCCCCTCTTTGACCCCTTTCACACCGAGGTGTTTTTCGGGCACTTTGGGGCCAAAAATAACACCTCTTAAGCCTCCCCAGTGTGAAAGCCAGAGTGCTTTTACACTGGGCCGATGTGCTTGCAGGACCAAAAAAAAAAGTGCTGCAAGCAGCTTCTTTGTGGCGGCTGAAATCAATGGCCAGCGCTGCCGAAGCTCCTGCAAACTAAGCGCTTTTAAACCTTTCCTCTGCCACTAGCAGGGATAAAAAGAGACGGTAAAGCATGCTAAAACTACCAACGCTTTACAGCTAACACAGCCACGCTAGCATTAAAATTCAGATGGTTCAGCAGGGACCTGCCAAATTGTGATCTCAAGTCTGTCGAATGGGCATGCATGGAAACCTTTCATCGATCAGTGTTTGTAGCCAGTTGGCTGTAGGTGCTGATCAATGTATTCTCTGGAGAGTCCCTCTGTCAGAAAACAATTGTGGCGGCTTGCTCCTTTTTGAGCCGGCGCTACTGTAAATTTAGAGGGAAGTCAGAGTTAGTTTACTTAGACATGTGTGATTTTGAGCAAATTTGGCTTCTGTTCCAGCCATGGCTGTACTGTGAGTGCCCACTATTGTTCGCGTGGGTGTAGTTGTTACTCCAGGTCAAGGGTGGCAGCAGCTAGGTCAAGGTAATTTGAATATTTCCCCTCGGCAGCCAATCAGTGGGGTCGATCGTCCCACTGTGCATGCTGGGGAGGGGTACTTAAGGGACAGACTTCACTGGACTGGGGTCGTCGATCCTGAGTCTGTCGTCCTGCCACCCCCCGTGTGTGGCCCTCCTGGCCGGGGGTGCATGTTCCTGTAATCATGGCTCCGGGACCATGTTGGTCCGGGGGTTGTGATCTTCTGAGTGAGCCCAGTAGGCATATTTGGTCTACGCATTGGAAGGTGATCCTGTGCTGTCCGTCCTGAGGGAGGAAGCCGCTTGAGGAAGGACCCATCTTGGAGAGGACATAGCACGAGGCTAGTGTCTCAAGAGAGGCCTTGAACTTCATCGAAGGATGCACAGTTTACTGAAAGGCTTGATTGTGATTGCCTGTCAGTTTCAAGTTCTACAAGAAGTTACTCTGGAGAGATCCAGGTGCTGAATTGTGTACTGCGAGGATTCTGGACCGGAAAGTGTCTGTGGGAAGGTCTGCGGCAGAGACTGTACCATGTTCCGAGCGATATTCTAACTGCTAGGCTAGTGAGAGAAACCTATCCGGGTGCACAAAACCCACTCGGGCTAAAGTGGCGACTAAAGCTGTCTCGCTGGAAGCAGTAGTGTTTCCAGATTAAAACTATGCACCTGAACCTATCTACCCGTTACCCTTCCACCTCTTCATTCACTTATTTTATTCTTTTACCAAGTTCAGCAAATAAAAAGAAGTGCAAAGTATGGACATTTTTCAGCTCTGATCTAGTACCCTGAACGGCGAGGAAATAGAGGTAACATGCCGCCCAAAAAAATCTAGCAGCTCCTTCGGGGGTAGTGCTACACAATATTTCAGCTACTAGAATTCCTCCATCCACCGTCCTTGTGTGGATGGGGAAATCAGTTACATTTTCTTATTTGGCTCATCAGCAGAACAAAAATAAGCATAACCGGGTATACCCAGCTGTCACAAGAACAAGTGTTTTCATTGATCAGTGTCTAGTCAATTGGCTGCAGCTGCTGATCACTGTATTCTCCAGAGAGTCCCTCTGTCAGAAAATATTGCAGCACTGTGGATGTGTGATTGGGGAAATCCATTACATTTTTTACGTTTGGCCTGCCAGCGGAACAAAAAAGCCTAACCGAGTATACACAGATGTCACAAGAACAAGTGTTGGCATTGGAAGAATTTCCTTCCATTTCTGTTTTGATGATCAGAATAATAAGATGTGGTGAATCGGAAAGTGGTTCTAACTCCTTACCACTCTATACAAATCTAAAAAAAAAAGTTTTGTTATACTTTAACAAGAAATACATTATGAAATAGCATTGGTTAATGCAGGTTTCATCTATGTTAATTCAGTGTAAGTTTATAATGCTGATTTTATTACATCAAGATGGAATTAATGCATTGAGACATACAGTATACTATTAGGAAGCCAGAGACATACACTATTGGTATAAAAGATGTGCTAGCCTATAGGAAAGCTTCCCAATATGACCCTTTTGAATAAGGTATACACTATAATTAATATTCTCAGTGTTGGGATGATTCTTTCATACATGACCTGTTTTAACCCCCTGCAGTCTCCCATGGAAAGTAATTAGCCTAGGCTCAGCATGAGATATAATTGAACTGTTATGAAAGAGAAATTGCTACATTAGAAATATGTTATTGTACATTAACAATTGTGAAATTTTAACTACTGATATAGATCTCCTATACTTTCTGAAGAAACAGACTTATTCTGGGAAAATTTCCAGCTTCCTATTAATGATCAGTGTATTCTGAAATGTTTCCCATCCTCAGAATATAACAACGGTAGAAGGGTAGACTATATATGGGTAGCTGTAATATTCATATTATAGACTCACAACTGTTTATATTTAATTGTATTATATTAAACTAGTGAATATTATTAAAAATACATTATATTTTTTGTATGCTTGACTCCTTAAGGCCGGATTCACACTTGTGTGGGGCGAATTTCAGCTCTCTTATCTCTGCAGAGAGATAAGAGAACTGTTCAGCAGATCATCTTCGTTTTGGCTGCAAATTTGGAGACCTGGGAGAGGGCGGAAGTGTATTGAGGTGAATGAGATAAATCCTGAAGAGAAATTAACACATCTGCGAATCAGATGCGTGCCCATAGAAGATAATGGGCCTGAATTTGCACCTGAGCGGCACCGCAATGCCTAGAAAAGGCAAATTTTTCGGCAATGCGCAGTGCGAATGCATCGCACATATGTGAACCAGCCTCATTGAAAACAATGTATTTTCTAATGTTATGCGAATTGGATGCGGTTTAAGCCTCAACCAATTCGCATAGGTGTGAATCTGGTCTTAAAGGGTAACTTCCCTTTAATAATAATAAAAAAAAAGTGTACACATATTGTAATTGACAGTTCTTAAGGACCTTTCATTTTCAATCTGCAGCGCTGTAATATTCGGGAAAATGCAAAGCAATATGGCTACCAGGAGGTGTTCTGTACACAGACGACCCCCCCCCTAATCTCCTGCTTGCAGAAATGTTATTTCCTATGATTGGCCTACTGATTTTCTCATAGGTCTGCACTAAGATACTAGTCAGATTTTGGGCCTCCCCTGTAACAAAAATGTAATTTTTGGTGAGATACTCCCAAATAGAAATCATGCAGACCCTGCCACTTTCCAGATGCATGGCCAGATCTAGGAGGTTGATCGGGTCAGTTGCACACCCCCAGATTTCAGTCCCCCCCACCCTAAGCTCCAACACGCCTGACACTATGCTTGCCATCTCTCATCCCTAGACCGCACACAGTCTGATCACAGGCAGTAGGATTTCATTCTCCCCATAGAGCACACACTATAGCTGAAATCTGATTCCCTTATACACACAGCTAAGATTTGCATAGTGTGTAGGGCTTTCACACTGGAGTGGTGCGCAGGCAGGACTGTAAAAAAAAAAGCCCTGATAGCTGCACCTTTGCGGGCGGTTTTAACCCTTTTTCAGCCACTAGCAAGGGCTAAAAGCACCCTGCTAATGGCCGAATAGCGCCGCAAAAATGACAGTAAAGAGCCGCTAAAAATAGCAGCGCTTTAAAGCTGAAGCCCCCACGCTGGCCGTGTGAAAGTAGCCTAAAGGTGAACTTACAGCAGAGTTCCACCTAAAAGTGGAACTTCCGCTCATTTGTCTCCTTCCCCCTTCCAGTGCCACATTTGGCACCTTTCGAGGGGAAGGAAGGAGCGGATACCGTCGTCTGACAGATATCCTGTGCCCACTTCCTGACGTCTGGACTGTGGCAAATTACATCAGCAGCTCGGCTCCCTCCTCCTTCCCCTGTCACTGGGCCAGTAGGAGAGCACAGTGGTGCCTCATGCATGCGCAGTAGGGACCCGGCATGAAGTCGTAATGCTACACTGCTGGGGTCCCTTACTCATAATGGCGGCGGCAGCACCCGACAGCTGATGGAAACCTCAGCAGGAGGGCCAACTCTAACTTTTAAATGAGTCATTGATAAAAAAGATAATGAACAGAGGTGAGTTTGTTACAGCCTGAGTAGGCATTCCAAAGGACACATAAGAAGGGGTGGCTGGATGGGGCGTGGCTTGCGTGCAATCGTGATGGCCACTTGAGCAGAGAGCTCTGACAGAGAACCGGGGTTATAGCGGTGAGGCGATCGAAAACCAGCATATAGGTGGACATCTCTGAACAATCAAATAGAGCGGAGCGCACTCGATGCTGTCCCGCAAGAGAAAGGACGAAAGACGCCCTAAGAAGCTCACAGACTTCTTTGATATGCCAGCGACGGTGGGGAAGCAAAATAAAGATGGCGCCTGCGGAGCTGTTGTACAGACACCGTCTTCCTACACAGATCTCCCAGATGATGATCCTGGCCCCTGGGACTCTGAGCCTTCCTCAAAACAGATACAGGTCTCTCCTCCGCATAGCCCGTCCTCCCACAGCCTGGCAAAAGCAAGGATGAGAATCAACCTCACCACACAGGCCTCAGGCTCGGAAATGGTGGCGCTCTGTCAGGACCAGGTAGGCCCTTAGTGCTGCGTCATCGATTGCTAACTATCCTACTTCAGGTCAACCGGTCCTGGACACAACAATGAAGGATATGCTCCTTTCCTTGCAATCATCACTTATGATGAATTTTTCAGTCATGACTCATGATGAATAACTTTTCAACTGAAATGAAAGGGCTGGGGGAAAGAGTTCATCATGTGGAATACAAAATGGATGAATACACCAACACTGTAAACAACCTTGTGGACGCTTACAGAGACCAATCGGAGGATACTGTTTGGGTAAAGGCGAAACTCGCAGACCTTGAGGACCGTTCAAGGAGAAATAACATTAAACTGAAAGGAGTCCCTGAGTCCAAATTTGCAGGATATATGATAGCGAAGCCGCTGCCAGAGGTTTCCCCGATTAAGCGACTAATAGATAGCATCCATCATATTACCAAGCCCAAACACCTAGAGGCATCTATACCCAAGGATGTTCTCATGAAGATCCATTTTTTTCCTACCAAGGAGAAATTGCTGGCGAAGGCTAGATCCCAGACAGAGCTTCCTGCACCATACAAGGAGATTCATCTGTACGCTGATCTTTCACAGTATACTCTAAACATGAGAAGGCAGCTGAAATCCACTACCAAAGCTCTGAACAACCACAAAATCCTGTATAAATGGAGACATCCCGCCACACTGGTAATCACTAACAATGGGACAACTACTGTTATCTCAAGCCCTTAAGAGGGCCTGAAACTCCTGCATTCTTGGGGCATAATCCCTGAGCTCTCCAATGAAGAAAAGAAAAACCTGGAAGGAGCAGGCTTCGGGAACAACAATCGTCCGGATTACCGCATTCCTAAAAGGAAATTGAGCATGGATGAAGCATTTCTGTCCTTCCAATTACTGTCCTGCACATTGGACCCAGGAGGCAGGTTTGTCACCTTAGTGTGCACCTTGGACAATATCACATATACACTTGTGAATGTGTATGCACCGAACCACGGACAAATGTCCATAAGTCCACTCTGAAAAAAATATGAAAACTGCAGAAGGGCCACCTCCTCATATGTGGGGACTTTAATTTGGTGCCCGACGTTACCATGGATTCGTCCTCTAGCCCTAAGAGGCTAGCTTCTCCACTAACAACTTTCTTTACAGTAAACAATCTATTTGATGTATGGCGGTGTTGTCACGCGACTGAGAGGGACTACACGTACCTTTCCCCGTGTCACAACACATATTCTCGCATCGATATGTTTGTATCAGACAAATGGTTATTACAAAATGTACTAGAGGCTCGCATTCACACTATTACCTGGTCGGATCATGCCCCTGTTAGCATTAAATTATAAAACACCAATTCTCAACAAAAGTCATACGTGTGGCGTATTAATAATTATTTACTGCAGCACCCAGAAAATGCAACGTATATTTCTCAAAAAATTTACGAGTTCTTCTCAAACAATACAGGATCAGTGTCAAACCCGGCCGTATTGTGGAATGGTTACAAATCTTACATGCGTGGTCTTTTTATCTAGCTTGGTTCACAATCCAAAAAAAGGCGAACTCTGAGGATGGAAGAACTGACTACTAAAATAGCTGACATAGATTTTAAAAATAAGTCTAACCCCTCATCTACTCTTCAATCCCAACTTTTCAAGCTGAGACATGATCTACACTCCCTGCTCTTGGAGTCTTATGAGTTCAGAATTAGGAAATTGAAAGCAAACTTGTACACCACCAATAACAAAGCAAAGAAAGTTATGGCAAATCGTATCAAAGGACAAAAAACTATAATTGCCCATCTTTATCACCCAACTTCCCGGGATGAACTCAATAACCCCCAGGCTATTGCCGACGCATTTATCTCATATTATAGCGAATTATACAACCTTAGTAAAGATGGTGACACTCACCAACCTTCTCGTGCAGAGATCCAAACTTTCCTTGCTCATGTTAACCACTTTGAAACCGCACGCCGTCATACAACGTCCAAAAAGGGGATCCATTATCCCGGGTGGACGTCATATGATGTCCTGTACTTTGTGTGGATATATCTGAATGATGCCTGCACCTAGAGGCAACATTCAGAAATCATTTTCTTCCGGCGGCGATCCTGCGCACCGTAAGAATGATCATAACGGCGGTTCCACTGACTGATCATTCTTATAGGCGGCGGGAGGGGACACCCCCCTCCCGCCGCCATCCGGTGCTTCTTCGGGCTCTCCCGTCCCATCGGAGGCCCGGAGAGATGATCGCCGTCTGCCGGATGTGCAGCATAGAGATGATTGGTGACCAGATGGTCACCAGTCATCTCTATGACTGTCAGAGGCCTGGGCGCGATGTGATGATGTCACGCCCGGGTACCTGTAAGTAAACAAACCGCAATTGCATTACAAGGAATTACATTCCTTGTAATAGGAATAAAAGCGATCGAAAAAAAATAAACAAAAAAAAGTGTAAAAAATCAATAAGTAAAATAAAAAATAAATAAATAAAAAAAAATTAATTGCCCCTGTCAGCGATAGCTTGCGCTCAGAAGCGAACGCACACGTAAGTCCCGCCCAAGTATGTAAACGTCGTTCAAACCACACATGTGAGGTGTCGCCGCGTGCGTTAGAGCATGTGCAACAATTCTAGCACTAGACATCCACTGTAACTCTAAACTGGTAACCTGTAAAAAATTTAAAGTGTCGCCTATGGAGATTTTTAAGTAACGAAGTTTGGCGCCATTTCATGAGTGTGTGCAATTTTAAAGCATGACATGTTAGGTATCTATTTACTCGGCGTAACATCATCTTTCATATTTTACAAAAAAATTGGGCTAACTTTACTGTTGTTGTTTTTTTTTAATTCATGAAACTAATTTTTTTACAAAAAAAAAGCGTTTGAACAATTATTGCGCAAATACCGTGCAAGTTAAAAAGTTGCAATGACCGCCATTTTATTCCCTAGGGTGTCTGCTAAAAAAACATGTATAATGTTTGGGGGTTCTGAGTAATTTTCTAGCAAAAGAATGATGATTTGTACATGTAGGAGAGAAGTGCCAGAATAGGCCCGGTATGGAGGTGGGTTTTAACCACTTCCCGACCTCCTCATGTACATATACGTCAGCAGAATGGCACGGACAGGCACATCCACGTACCTGTACGTCCTCTGCTAGACGTGGGTGGGGGTCCAATCGGGACCCCCCCCCGGTACATGCGGAGGTCGGGTCCGCTCGGGGAGCGATCCGGGACGACGGCGCGGCTATTTGTTTTTAGCCGCGCTGTCGCGATCGCTCCCCGGAGCTGAAGAACGGGGAGAGCCGTGTGTAAACACGGCTTCCCCGTGCTTCCCTGTGTCGGCGCATCGATCGCGTCATTCCCTTTATAGGGAAGACACGATAGATGACGTCATTCCTACAGCCACACCCCCCTACACTAGTAAACACACACAAAGTAAACCCTAACTCCTACAGCGCCCCCTGTGGTTAACTCCCAAACTACAACTGTAATTTTCACAATAAACAATGCAATTTAAATGCATTTTTTGCTGTGAAAATGACAATAGTCCCAAAAATGTGTCAAAATTGTCCGAAGTGTCCGCCATAATGTTGCAGTCACGAAAAAAATCGCTGATCGCCGCCATTAGTAGTAAAAAAAATAAAAATGCAAAAAAACTATCCCCTATTTTGTAAACGCTATAAATTTTGCGCAAACCAACCGATAAACGATTATTGCGATTTTTTTTACCAAAAATAGGTCGAAGAATACGTATCGGCCTAAACTGAGGAAAAAAAAAATGTTATATATGTTTTTGGGGGATATTTATTACAGCAACAAGTAAAAAATATTGCATTTTTTTCAAAATTGTCACTCTATTTTTGTTTATAGCGCAAAAAATAAAAACTGCAGAGGTGATCAAATACCACCAAAAGAAAGCTCTATTTGTGGGGAAAAAAGGACGCCAATTTTGTTTGGGAGCCACGTCGCACAACCGCGCAATTGTCTGTTAAAGCGACGCAGTCCCGAACTGTAAAAACCCCTTGGGTCTTTAGTCAGCAATATGGTCCGGGGCTTAAGTGGTTAAAGCCCTGTATTAAAGTGGTTAAGCTACCAGGACTATCGGAGGACCATCTTAAGCAGTTAAACACCCCCTTCACAGATACTGACATATTGAATACCATAGATTCTTTGCCCATGTCCAAAGCCCCTGGCCCAGACGGGTTCACTGGAGAATACTTTAAATTGTTCAAAAACCTACTAGTACCCCATTTGAAAGTAATGTACAACCATGCTGCCTCCTCCTCTTAATTTCCAAACGAAATGTTGTCTGCCCTTGTGATCATACTTCCTAAACCTGGCAAAGAACCCACCTCCCCTTCAAACTTCCGACCCATATCATTGCTTAATATAGATCTTAAAGTGTACGCCAAGTTGATAGCAAATAGGCTTATTGACATACTTCCCGAGCTGATCCACAAAGTTCAAACCGGATTCACCAGAGGACGTCAGACCAGGAGACTGATAAATGTCATCCACAGTGTGAATTTTACCAGAACGCCTTCTCTGCTCCTTTCTTTGGACGCAGAGAAGGCGTTTGATAGAGTTAACTGGACCTACCTGTCACTGACACTCCAAAAGTTTGGCTTTGAGGGATTTATTCTTAAGGCTATACTGGCCCTCTACACGACTCCCACTGCACGTGTTTTTACCTCTAACCTTTTATCTAAACCGTTCCACATATCTAATGGTACCCGGCAGGGCTGCCCATTATCCCCCCTGATCTTTAACTTGATGATGGAACCCCTAGCTGAACATATCAGATCTAATGCCAAAATATCTGGAATTACTATAGGAAACCATGTCCACAAGATTAGCTTATTTGCTGACGATGTAATATTGATGTTATCCTGTCCATTCTCCTCCCTACTTGAAGTCAAAAAGTATTAACGTGGTTTGGAGAAGTCTCATACTACAAGGCGAATGCCTCCAAATCCTCCATCCTAGAAATAGGAATTGACGCTGTAACTTGCAATCTACTTCAACACCACTTCCCCTACACTTGGGCCGAAACCAGCATCCCATATTTGGGCATTCATCTTACCAGGACCACAAAATCTGTATTCGCAAACAATTACCTTCCCCTCAAAAGTAGGTTGCAAATTGATCTCCTCAAACTGGGTAAACACAAATTCTCTTGGTGGGGTAGATTATCTGCATTTAAAATGGTTCACCTACCTCAAGTTCTATACCTATTTCGGAACCTACCCATTCCAATCCCTGACCATTTTTTTTAATCTCTGCAGTCTCTTCTATCCAGCTTTGTCTGGAATCCAGATGTGCGCAATACAAACTAATTAAACCTAGACTCTGGGGTGGAGTAGGCTACGTCGACTTCCAGGATTATTTCTATGCCTCCATTATAACGCAAGTAAAAGAATGTTTTTTCTCTACTCCAACAACGTGGGGTAACATTGAAGCCACTTATTGCAAACATTGTCCAACTAATCTATGGTTATTTGGCGCCCAAATGGGGATTAAAATCCCCTCACATTTACCTCCCACCATGGAAATTTCCATCAAAACGTGGCTTAGACTTCTGAAATCTGTGAACTCATCCGATCCTAACGTTAGTGTAAGTATCCCTGTCCGAGTGTTGCACCTTATGATTAATCACGTTCCACTGGACTCCTGGAGCAGGAAGGGCATTAAATTCATACATTAGAGAAATTTTTCCCAGTTGGGGTTTTTTGGCAGCTCAGGTAGACAAAAATTATTTCAATGTAGTAAAAAATATAGTATTTATTCACACATATAAAAATATTTTTTTATCAAAAAAGGGGCAAAAATAATGAGTTGCATAATAGAAAATGAGTTGCGGCATAACAAGGAGACATGATTTACATATAATGTATAAACAGTGAACAACAAGGCATTTATACGGCTAATGAAGTATGTTGCAGTATAAACTGTTTCTAACGCGTTTCGACCCTACTGGTCTTCTTCAGAGGTTTATTGTGTTGTGACTGGAAGGGAACATACAAGGATTAAACATCTCATAATATTTAATTTAAAATTTTTAAAATAACCCTTTAGACCCACCCACCATTACATTCGTATAGAAAAACCTTTAAATAAAGGAGAGAGGGGTGGAAAAGGGGAAAAAACATGATAATATAACCATACAATATGAGGAATTAATTAAATAGATTATTTACCGTTAGTGAAAATGTAGAAAAATTCTTGATGTGATTGCTCTATATTGGATAGGGGTATCCGACAGTCCTCCCAGGGGTAGTCCGAACTTTGGAAATCATGCACAGGCGTCCGCGCCAAAAGACCCCATTTAACACAACATGGGGCCACCCCCTATAAGTGGAACACACGTGGAATGGACCGACAAAAGGGGGGGGGGAAGGAAAACAATGCGAAAAAAGGAAAACGACCTGCAACAGAATAATATATGTTGAAATTCTGAAGCTCTGTATGTGTGTACATTACGTAAATTTTTTTTATTTTTTCGCATTGTTTCCCCCCCCCCCCTTTTGTCGGTCCATTCCACGTGGGTTCCACTTATAGGGGGTGACCCTCTGTTGTGTTAAATGGGGTCTTTTGACGCGGACGCCTGTGCATGATTTCCAAAGTTCGGACTACCCCTGGGAGGACTGTCGGATACCCCTATCCAATATAGAGCAATCACATCGAGACTTTTTCTACATTTTCACTAACGGTAAATAATCTATTTAATTAATTCCTCATATTGTATGGTTATATTATCATGTTTTTTTCCCTTTTCCACCCCTCTCTCCTTTATTTAAAGGTTTTTCTATACGAATGTAATGGTGGGTGGGTCTAAGAGGTTATTTTTTAAAAATTAAATATTATGAGATGTTTAATCCTTGTATGTTCCCTTCCAGTCACAACACAATAAACCTCTGAAGAAGACCAGTAGGGTCGAAACGCGTTAGCAACAGTTTATACTGCAACATACTGTATTAGCCGTATAAATGCCTTGTTGTGCACTGTTTATACATTATATGTAAATCATGTCTCCTGGTTATGCCGCAACTCATTTTTATATTATGCAACTCATTATTTTTGCCCCTTTTTTGATAAAAAAAGAATTTTTATATATGTGAATAAATACTATATTTTTTTACTACATTGAAATCATTTTTGTCTACCTGAGCTGCCAAAAAGCCCCAACTGGGAAAAATTTCTCTATTGCATACACTGGGGTGAGCAGCAATGTTCTGTCCCTTCCTTAAATTCATACATGACCTATACGTAAGGGGTAATCTCAAGTCCTTCCAAACCATTCAGTCTGAATTTGAATTGCCTCAAACGAGCTACTTCCAATATATACAAATTGTGCACTGCTTACACAGTTTACACAACACTTGTCAGTACCTTCACACATCGGCCTGGGCCTACTTGACATCACCAGTACAACAGAAAAAATATATTACCCTATTTTACAATGTACTCCAACAAAAACACAACTTCACAAAATCCTCTTCCCATCTACAATGGGAAAAGGACCTGCAACAATCTTTTACATGTGACCAATGGCACACTGCCTGTAAAGCTAATCAGTCAACCTCTAAATGCACCTCCTTATGGGAATTGTCGGTTAAAATAACCCTATGCTGGCATCTTACACCGGCTGTGTTGTTCATATTTGACCCCCAAAACTCTGACAAATGCTGGAGACTTTGTGACACTAAAGGGGACTTGTTACACATATTATGGAGCTGCCCCAAACTCACCACATATTGGGCCAATATATTCAGTATACTTTCTGATATGACAAAGTCATGGGTGCCATCCGATCCGGCCTTGGCCTATTGTCCTTGGGGATTGATCTCAGTCAACCTCCGAAGTTCTATCATATACTCCTGGCTGCTAGATTGTCAATCACAAGAAAGTGGAGAGACTCATGTCCACCTTCTATTATTGAAGTTATTGATTTGACCAACCTCCACAATACATATGAGTGGATGTTCGCATCCTCCCTGAATTCTTTACATGCCCACGATGCTCGCTGGGCTCCCTGGAATACCTGGTATGATCATACTTAATAATCACTCACGTGTATTTTTCTTTAAGTTTGTATGCCCACATTGGTATAGGGTGACCCATCCCAGACATTGAAAGTCCCCTGAGGGATGTCTGGGAGGGGTTGGCCTCCAGATCTACTGTTCTGTTACAGTTCTAATTCTTTACTATGACTTATATGGGCACTTGCTCAACGCATTCATGCAATTGTTGGATATGTTTCTGTGCTTTGACAGTATAAATGTCTCTGTATCCACAGCTTTATACTATTTCACTGAAAGTATAACGTATCGTACTGTATTTTTATCTATTTCTGTAAAATTTTGAAATACCAATAAAAACCATTGAAAGAAAAAAAATAAGGGGTTGCTGGTTCTGTTAGGAGGAGGAAAAGAGCAAAGAGCCACCTGAAGTCTGTTTGATGCTTTACAAAGTAGTTTGTTGGTAATTTTCTTTTTGTGCCTTAGCTGAAGTGATGTGCTAAAGTGCCCTAAACAATTTCTTCATATGATACTTGGACAAGATGGTATCTGCCAGTGCCAACCCCAGCCTGTATTACCCCACTCTGTGCATGTCCCAAAAAGATGCTCTAAATTTATAGTGAGGTGGACTGGAGCTAATATTTGCCAGTTAATAAATCAGGAGTTCATGAAAGTCACATGGTTAGCAGAGCAAACTCCTCACTTTAAAATAGATTACAAGAGAGCAGAATAAATATGAAGTGATTCTAAAGGTAAAAGTTTTTTTCTTCTTAATGCATTAAGATAAAAAGCATTCTGTGTGCATCAGCCCCCATCACTGTCCCCCCAATACTTACCTGAGCCCCATCTAGATCCAGTGATGTTGTAGGAGTGTCTTGGCTGCCTGGGTCTCCCCTCCTCATTGGCTGAGACAGCAGCGTGGTGCCATTGACTCCCGCTGCTGTCAAAGTTAGTTAGCCAAAGAGGAGAGAAAAGGGGCTAGGCCCTCATGTCTGAATTGACACAGGGGGCTGTGGCTTGGCTCGGGTGCCCCCATAGCAAGCTGCTTGCTGTGGGGGCACTCAAAAAAGGAGAGAGGGGCCTGAAGCACCAAATAGGGACCTGAGAAGAGGATCCATGCTGCTCCATGCAAATTACCTACAACAGAGCAGGTACTGTAAGTATAACATGTTTGTTATTTTTAACTAAAAAAAGACTTTAGTGTCATTTTTTGATCAGGTTAAAATGCTGATTGACTGTTCAAGAAAGATCTTCTCGCATTCCTGACAACGTTACTAGAAATCTCCATATACAAAAGTGGATATTAAAATATGTTCTTCTAAATTCTAACATTTATTCAATGAAATGTTAAATCACATTTTGCTGCACTTCACCAAGGACATGTATTTTTTAGCCAGGTGTAAAATGAATGTTTACAAGGAACACGTACCCTAGGGAAAGGTCAAGTTTTAGTAACAGCGACTAGAATAAATGAGGACTTGTCATTGTGGAGATACTTAAGGAGAATTTTGTTGGCTTTTAAAACTGCAGCAACAAAAACAGCAACTACAATGGAAGAAAATTCTACTTAATGACTGATGCAGTCAGTGATTAATATGACAGGTGCTAGTGTGCAAAATCCACAAAAATCTTGGTGTCAGGCAAAAGCATGCTGATGCTTAAGTGTGAACTTGGACATAATTTAGAAAAAAGTCTACAGTAGATTGAAGAATAACGTGTGTAAATACCATATTGAAAAGGAGGTGAGCTGTAAATGTAAATAACAGCATGTACAGTTGTGGCCAAAAGTTTTGAGAATGACACAAATATTAGTTTTCACAAAGTTTGCTGCTAAACTGCTTTTAAAGCGGAGTTCCAACCACAATTAGCATTTTTTAAATGTATGTCCTTTCATCCTGCGTTTTTATAATATGAATCTGGTCACTTACTATTTTACAATCCGCCGCCGATCGGCATAGATATTCCAAAAATATAGTTTATAAAACTATATCTACACCGTTGTCATTTTGCTTGTGGGCATTGTGAAGCCTACAGGCACTTACTTTCTGGAAGTTTTGGATGGGGAGTGATAATTGGACAGCGCACTGCATCCTGGGAAATGATGACACACATTTCCCAGGAGCATTAGAGGGAGATGATGTCAGAATCCTAGGTGGTTTCAAAGGCAGATTTCGTGGGACCGCATAGCAACAGGCATTTCCAGATGAGTAAAAAAGTCGTAAGCTACAGTTTAAAGCAAATTTTTTTTTTGATGGAACCTCCACTTTAAATCTTTGTTTTAGTTGTTTCTGTGATGTAGTGAAATATAATTGCATGCACTTCATACGTTTCAAAGGCTTTTATCGACAATTACATGACATTTATGCAAAGAGTCAGTATTTGCAGTGTTGGCCTTTCTTTTTCAGGACCTCTGCAATTCGACTGGGCATGCTCTCAATCAACTTCTGGGCCAAATCCTGACTGATAGCAACCCATTCTTTCATAATCACTTCTTGGAGTTTGTCAGAATTAGTGGGTTTTTGTTTGTCCACCCGCCTCTTGAGGATTGACCAGAAGTTCTCAATGGGATTAAGATCTGGGGAGTTTTCAGGCCATGGACCCAAAATGTCAACGTTTTGGTCCCCAAGCCACTAAGTTATCACTTTTGCCTTATGGCACGGTGCTCCATCGTGCTGGAAAATGCATTGTTCTTCACCAAACTGTGGTTGGATTAAGTTGCTGTTGGAGGGTGTTTTGGTACCATTCTTTATTCATGGCTGTGTTTTTGGGCAAAATTGTGAGTGAGCCCACTCCCTTGGATGAGACGCAACCCCACACATGAATGGTCTCAGAATGCTTTATGCTTTACTGTTGGCAAGACACAGGACTGATGGTAGCACTCACCTTTTCTTCTCCGGACAAGCCTTTTTCCTGATGCCGCAAACAATCGGAAAGAGGCTTCATCGGAGAACATGACTTTGCCCCAGTCCTCAGCAGTCCATTCACCATATTTTCTGCAGAAGATCAATCTGTCCCTGATGTTTTTTTTGGAGAGAAGTGGCTTCTTTGCTGCCCTTCTTGACACCAGGCCATCTTCCAAAAGTCTTCGTCTCACTGTGCGTGCAGATGCGCTCACACCTGCCTGCTGCCATTCCTGAGCAAACTTTGCACTGGTGGCACTCCGATCTCGCAGCTGAATCCTCTTTAGGAGATGGTCCTGGCGCTTGCTGGACTTTCTTGGGCACCCTGAAGCCTTCTTCACAAATGCAGTGGAATTTTTTTATGGGATTAAGTTAATTTTCATGGCAAAGAGGAACTTTGCAATTAATTGTAATTCGTCTGATCACTCTTCATAACATTCTGAAGTATATGCAATTTCCAATCTCAAAAACTGAGGCAGACTTTGTGAAAATTTGTATTTGTGTCATTCTCAAAACTTTTGGCCATAGCTGTACATATTATGGGAAGGCATACATATGTGCAGGGATGGGTTGTGTGTTCGAGTTGAACATCAGCTGTTTGTGTGTTTTTTCTAACACAAAAACAGGGTGCTCAATGGGAAGTTCACCGGCTGATGAGCGCCCCATAATGCACTGCGCTCTCGCAGTGCATTGATTGCTAATGATTGGCAAAAGCATGCACCCAACCTGTATGCTTTGTCCAATCACAGCACAATGTACTGCGAGAGCCATGATTGGCCAAAGGCGGTATCGATATTAAGGGGAACTCCACGCCAATTTTTTTTTTTAACGGCGCCATTTTTATTTTGCCACGTGGTTCCCCTTAACCACTTAAGGACCCCCTACCGACTATATACGTTGGCAGAATGGCACGGCTGGGCACAGGCACGTACAGGTACTTCGCCTTTAAGAGCCCAGCTGTGGGTCGCGCGGGCGTGAACACGCGACCGGGTCCTAAGCTCCGTGACCGTGGGACCCGCGGACCTGATTGCCGCTGGTGTCCCGCGATCGGTCACAGGAGCTGAAGAACGGGGAGAGGTGTGTGTAAACACACCTTCCCCGTTTTTCACTGTGGCAGTGACACTGATCGTCTGTTCCCTAAAAAAGGGAAGGACGATCAGTGATGTCATGCCTACAGCCACACCCCCCACAGTAAGAGTCATTTCCTTAGGGCACACAACCCCTTAGTGCCACCTAGTGGTTAACCACTTCCCTGCCATTGTCATTTTCAGAGTAATCAGTGCATTTTTATAGCACTTTTCCCTGTGAAAATGACAATGGTCCCAAACATGTGTCAAAAGTGTCCGATCGTTGCCATTACTAGTAAAAAAATAAATAATAAAAATGTCATAAAACTATCCCCTATTTGTAAACGCTATAACTTTTGCGCAAACCAATGCGTATTGCGTTTTTTTACCAAAAATATGTAGAAGAATACGTATCAGCCTAAACTGAGGAAATTTTTTGGGGGGGATATTTATTATAGCAAAAAGTTAAAAATATTGAATTTTTTACAAAATTGTTGCTCTATTTTTGTTTATAGTGCAAAAAATAAAAAACACAGAGGTGATCAAATACCACCAAAAGAAAGCTCTATCTGTGGGGAAAAAAGGATGCCAATTTTGTTTTGGAGCCACATCGCACGACCGCGCAATTGTCAGTTAAAGCGACGCAGTGCCGAATCGTAAAAACTGGCCAGGTCCTTTACCTGCATAATGGTCCATAAAGAGATTGGTGATACTCCCAGAGCTAGATTCACACCTAGTATCACCAATCTCTTTATGGCGGAATGGGAGGACAAAATCTTTAAAAATAGAAGAGCTGAATTACTGTTTTACAGATGCTATATTGATGACCTGTTTTTTATCTGGACAGGATCCACAGACTCCCTACAAGAATGTTTAACCGTTTTAAACAACAATATGAACAATATAAAATTGACGTCAGAGTCCAGTGAAAGTGAGATCAATTTTATGGATGTGACTATATATCGTCAAGGTGCAAAATTGGAAACAAAAGTGTATTTTAAGCCCACGGACAGAAACAGTTACTTGCCAATCACGAGTGGCCATCACCCTCTTTGGATTCGTAATATCCCCAAGGGACAGATCATGAGGGTAAGGAGAAACTGTTCTGAAGACTCGAACTTCCTCACGCAATCTAAGATTCTCACCGATAGGTTTGAGGCCAGAGGTTACAAGCCGCTAGCAATGAAGAAACTTGTTGAGGAGATACAGGCCATCCCTAGGGAGACCTGCCTACAACCTAAGCCCATTTCTGAAGTTACAACCACAAACAACAAGGAATGGGGCTTTATATCACAGTACCACACACAATACAAGGAAGTGGATGCAATATTCAGCCAACATTGGCATATCTTGTTGTTGGATAAGAAATTGGGTACTGTGCTTCCTCCGGTTCCCCAGTTTATCTACAGGAAGGCACCTAACTACGGAGATCGCATAGTTAAAAAAGTGCTTGATCCCCCTGCCAGACCAAAGTCTTTTTGGGATCAAAAAGTTTTTTTCTCGTGTAGAAAATGCAAAGCCTGTCCAGCTGTATCAAGACCGGCGAGGGGAATAGACAAATTTATATCTCCATCTAATAATCAAGAATTTAAAATTGAACAATTTATGACCTGCAACACTGAATATGTGGTATATGTCTTAAAGTGTCCATGTGACCTCCTCTACATAGGTCGCACCAAAAGGAAACTAAAAGTATGCATCTTAGAACACATTAACAATATCCGGCTGGGCTTTAACCACTTGACCACTGGGCACGAAAACCCCCTTAACCACTTCCCGCCCGGCCTATGGCCGATTTACGTCCGGGAAGTGGTTATGAAATCCTGACAGGACGTTCTAGAACGTCCTGCAGGATTTCATGCCGCGCGCGCCCGTGGGGGCGCGCATCGCGGCGATCGGTGATGCGGGGTGTCAGTCTGACACCCTGCATCTCCGATCTCGGTAAAGAGCCTCCGGCGGAGACTCTTTACCACGTGATCAGCCGTGTCCAACCACGGCTGATCACAATGTAAACAGGAAGAGCCGCCGATGGCTCTTCCTCACTCGCGTCTGACAGACGCGAGTAGAGGAGAGCCGATCGGCGGCTCTCCTGACAGGGGGGGTTCGCGCTGATTGTTTATCAGCGCAGCCCCCCCTCGGATCGCCACACTGGACCACCAGGGATGCCCACCCTGGAGCACCAGGGTGGGCAAAAAAAAAAAAAAAGCCAGCAAAAAAAAATATAAAAAAAAGCCAGCAAAAAAAAATATAAAAAAAAGCCAGCAAAAAAAATATATAAAAAAAAGCAAAAAAAAAAAGATGCCAGTCAGTGCCCACAAATGGGCACTGACTGGCAACCTGTCAAAAATCAGTGCTGCCACCCCAGTGTCCATCAGCGCCACCCCAGTGTCCATCAGCGCCACCCCAGTGTCCATCAGTGCCACCCCAGTGTCCATCAGTGCCACCCCACAGTGCCCATCCATGCCCAGTGCCCACCTATCAGTGCCCATCTGTGCCACCCATAAGTATCCATCAGTGCCGCCCATGAGTGCCCATCAGTGCCGCCTATGAGTGCCCATCAGTGCCGCCTATGAGTGCCCATCAGTGCCGCCTATGTGTGCCCATCAGTGCCGCCTATGTGTGCCCATCAGTGCCGCCTATGTGTGCCCATCAGTGCCGCCTATGAGTGCCCATCAGTGTCGCATACCAGCGCCACCAATCAGTGCCACCTCATCTGTGCCCGTCAGTACTACCTCATCGATGTCCATCAGTGCCATCTCATCGGTGCCCATTAGTGACGCCATATCAGTGCCCGTAATTGAAAGAGAAAACTTATTTACAAAAAAATTAACAGAAAAAAATAAAAATGTAATTTTTTTTCCAAATTTTCAGCCTTTTTTTAGTTGTTGCGCAAAAAAAAAAAAATCGCAGAGGTGATCAAATACCACCAAAAGAAAGCTCTATTTGTGGGGAAAAAAGGACGCCAATTTTGTTTGGGTACAGTGTAGCATGACCGCGCAATTGCCATTCAAAGTGCGACAGTGCTGAAAGCTGAAAATTGGCTTGGGCGGGAAGCTGCGTAAGTACCTGGTATGGAAGTGGTTAATCACCAGACCAATTTTCAGCTTTCGGTGCTCTCACAATTTGAATGACAATTACTCAGTCATACAACATTGTACCCATCTGAAATTTTTGTCCTTTTTTTCACACAAATAGAGCTTTCTTTTGGTGGTATTTGATCACCTCTGCGGTTTTTATTTTTTGCGCTATAAAAGAAAAAAAAAGACTGAAAATTCTGTAAAAATAAAAAATAAATTCTAGTTTGTCATATTAGCAGGTTATTTCTCACACACAGCATATGCATACTACAAATTACACCCCAAGACACATTCTGCTATTCTTCCCGAGTATGGTGATACCACATGTGTGAGACTTTTACACAGCGTGACCACATACAGAGGCCCAACATGCAGGGAGCACCATCAGGCGTTCTGGAGCACCCAGGCCAATTCTGACATTTCTCTCCTACATGTAAAAATCATCCTTTATTTGCTAAAAAATTACATAGAACCCCAAAACATTATATATGCTTTTTTTTTTCAAAGACCCTAGAGAATACAATGGCGGTTGTTGCAACTTTTTATCTTGCACTGTATTTTCGCAGCAATTTTTTGAATGTGTGTTTTTAAAAAAAAAAAAAAACTGTTTTGTGCTTAAAAAAAAACAGTAAAGTTAGCTCAATGTTTTTGCATACTCTGAAATATGAAGTTACGCTGAGTAAATAGATACCTAACATGTCACCCTTCAAAATTGCACACGCTCGTGGAGTTGCGCCAAACTTTGCTACTTAAAAATCCCCATTGGCGACGTATTGCAATATTGTGGAGTATTGAGGGTATTGTGGAGTATGGGGGGGGGTATTGCAGAGTATGGGGGGGGGGGTATTGCAGAGTATGGGGGGGGGGTATTGCAGAGTATGGGGGGGGGGTATTGCAGAGTATGGGGGGGGTATTGCAGAGTATGGGGGGGGTATTGCAGAGTATGGGGGGGGTATTGCAGAGTATGGGGGGGGTATTGCAGAGTATGGGGGGTATTGTAGATTATGGGGGGTATTTCAGAGTATGGGGGGGGTATTTCAGAGTATGGGGGGTATTGCAGAGTATGGGGGGGTATTGCAGATTATGGGGGGTATTGCAGATTATGGGGGGTATTGCACAGTATGGGGGGGGTATTGCAGAGTATTGCGCAGGGATGGATGGCTGGATCTGTGACTGCAATTGTCACAGATCCAGCCCACAGTGCTGCTGCTGCCACCCGCTCCCCCCCCTCCTCTCACACTGTACCGAGGTCGGTTTGTTTACAAGTGATCGTGCCATCATTGGACGGCGCGATCACGTGGTAAGGAGCTGCTTCCATTGGCTCCTTACCGCGATCCTTGTTGCTGCGGGTCCTGTGGACCCGGCGAGCGCCGGTGATCGCGTGTGCGCGCCCGCTCGGGCGCGCGGGTCCGATTCTCTGGGAGGACGTATATTGATGCCCTCCCAGAGTAAGGGAACCGCCTTGTAGCCGTATTTCGGCTATAGGGCGGTTACTAAGTGGTTAAAGACCATAATGTGTCATGGCACTTTAAATTAAAACACAACCAGGACCCATCTGGCCTACAGTTTTGGGGTGTGGAGCACCTTGAATCTAATTGGAGAGGCTCTCATAGGGTACGAGAACTCTCTAAACGTGAAACACAATGGATTTTCTCTACCGATGTTTTAGCTCCTAAAGGCCTGAATATTGAACTTGATATTAATTGTTTTATTAGCGATACCTAGTCCTGTCCTGTTTTAGGTTTATCCTTTTACCCCTAGTTTATCTTTTATCTTTCAAATTTTTATTGCTAATCCAACGGAGCACACTGATTATATATATATATATATATATATATATATATATATATATATATAGAGAGAGAGAGAGAGAGAGAGAGAGAGAGAGACACACAGGTGGTTCTCAAAAAATTAGCATATTGTGATAAAGTTCATTATTTTCTGTAATGTACTGATAAACATTAGATTTTCATATATTTTAGATTCATTACACACAACTGAAGTAGTTCAAGCCTTTTTATTGTTTTAATATTGATGATTTTGGCATACAGCTCATGAAAACCCCAAATTCCTATCTCAAACAATTACCATATTTCATCCGACTAATAAAAGAAAAGTGTTTTTAATAAAAAAAAAAAGTCAACCTTCAAATAATTATGTTCAGTTATGCACTCAATACTTGGTCTGGAATCCTTTTGCAGAAATGACTGCTTCAATGCGGCGTGGCATGGAGGCAATCAACCTGTGGCACTGCTGAGGTGTTATGGAGGCCCAGGATGCTTCGGTAGCGGCCTTAAGCTCATCCAGAGTGCTGGGTCTTGCGTCTCTCAACTTTCTCTTCCCAATATCCCACAGATTCTCTATGGGGTTCAGGTCAGGAGAGTTGGCAGGCCAATTGAGCACAGTAATACCATGGTCAGTAAACCATATACCAGTGGTTTTGGCACTGTGAGCAGGTGCCAGGTCGTGCTGAAAAATGAAATCTTCATCCCCATAAAGCTTTTCAGCAGATGGAAGCATGAAGTGCTCCAAAATCTCCTGATAGCTAGCTGCATTCACCCTGCCCTTGATAAAAAACAGTGGACAAACACCAGCAGCTGACATGGCACCCCAGACCATCACTGACTGTGGGTACTTGACACTGGACTTCAGGCATTTTCCTCTCCCCAGTCTTCCTCCAGACTCTGGCACCTTGATTACCGAATGACATGCAAAATTTGCTTTCATCCGAAAAAAGTACTTTGGACCACTGAGCAACAGTCCAGTGTTGCTTCTCTGTAGCCCAGGTCAGGCGCTTCTGAAGCTGTTTCTGGTTCAAAAGTGGCTTGACCTGGGGAATGCGGCACCTGTAGCCCATTTCCTGCACACGCATGTACATGGTGGCTCTGGATGTTTCTACTCCAGACTCAGTCCACTGCTTCTGCAGGTCCCCCAAGGTTTGGAATCAGTCCTTCTCCACAATCTTCCTCAGGGTCCGGTTACCTCTTCTCGTTGTGCAGCGTTTTCTGCCACACTTTTTCCTTCCCACAGACTTCCCACTGAGGTGCCTTGATACAGCACTCTGGGAACAGCCTATTCGTTCAGAAATTTCTTTCTGCGTCTTACCCTCTTGCTTGAGGGTGTCAATGATGGCCTTCTGGACAGCAGTCAGGTCGGCAGTCTTACCCATGATTGCGGTTTGGAGTAATGAACCAGGCTGGGAGTTTTTAAAAGCCTCAGGAATCTTTTGCAGGTGTTTAGAGTTAATTAGTTGATTCAGATGATTAGGTTAAGAGCTTGTTTAGAGAACCTTTTCATGATATGCTAATTTTTTGAGATAGGAATTTTGGGTTTTCATGAGCTTTATGCCAAAATCATCAATATTAAAACAATAAAAAGGCTTGAACTACTTCAGTTGTGTGTAATGAATCTAAAATATATGAAAGTCTAATGTTTATCAGTACATTACAGAAAATAATGAACTTTTTCACAATATGCTAATTTTTTGAGAACCACCTGTGTGTATATATATTATATATATATATATATATATATATATATATATATATATATATATATATATATATATATATATATATATATATATATATATATATATATATATTTGCGATTTTAAAATATGCGTTTTATTATGCGATTTTAGAATATGCAATTTTGGTTTTATGCAATTTTGAATTTGCATTTTACCTATAGGCATAAGATGCTATTTAGACTCATCCTTTATAACTGTCAATAGTTGGTGAAAAGACAACATAAAGATGAGGTGCATCCGATAAATATCAGGCCGATTATGCATGTAGATTGTAGAGCATAGCAGATGTGTATTTAAGATTATTGGATTATTGAGACTGCTCTGTGCAGATGCAGTAATAGCATTCCTCTTACTATGCGCGGAATTGTGTGCACACTGGTAGTCTCTTGTATATATTTAATTAGTTGTTTTTTTAATATAAAGATGAAATTTTACTTGGTGATGTATGTAAAATTAAGTTATTCTGGATTTTAGCAATAATCATTGTATATATTGCTTAAATCCTTTTAATGTATTGATATGCCTGTGCTACTGTAGGATAACTGATTGGCCGCTGGTTACAGGCGCACATTGTTATAACTACACCAGGCTAAGTAGTCATCTGCCCTCGAATTGGCAGTGGCTGTATACCAGCTACTGCATCTGTTTGGAGAGTGACGTTCGCGTTCACTACCGCCCATATCCTGGATCTGAGAATGTGGTCGCGAGTGCGCATGTGCAATTACACGCGCGCACGTGACTAAAATCATCCAATGAAGGTGCAGTATGCGTTCCACGGACGTACTCCATCCTGGACGCAGAAGTTTTCTGCCCTTAGAAGGGAAGCGGCCTCACATAAGCTACCGCGCATGTGCGGCTTGGAACGCTCGTCTAAATTCCGCCCATATCTTGGTATACTAGTACTAGTCGCCAGTGCGCATGTGCAGGAATGTGCGCACATGTGACCGGAATTAACCAATGATCGCAGAATATGCGCTCCACGGGCGAGGATATATAATAGGTCAGTGATAAGCTTAGTCACGCCCTCAGAAGAAGTCAACCAATGACGAAACGCGTCAGGGCGTGACGCTTATCCATTGACCTAACACTCTGTACAGCCCCGGGACCAGGAACAGGGGAGAAGTTAAGCAACCGCAGCTTCACTGTTCGGCCAGGAGAGGCACACAGGCACAGTACTGATATCTTTTCTATGCTTGATACTTTTATATTGTGGTAAGCACATTTTATAAGGGGATGTTTGGGGCTCGATAAACTTGTCTAAAAACAATATCACACTATATGAGTTTTTTCCATTATATGTGATTGCGGTTTGATTGAACAAAACATGGTGGAGAGTGCAACTTCCAGGATAAACACGGATATATATATATATATATTCCAGGCTCTTTATTTCCATATTCGTGGTGAGTGCATCCCCAAAAGGGGAGTTAATATCCCCCCACGTGCTGAACGCCCCCTTGGTGAAAGGATCAATGATTAAGGACTGTTTCTGTGTATCTCATCCATCTGCACTATCATTGATTTCCTATATTCGCTTGACATATAGAAGTGTTTCAAACGCCAGTTTGAAAGTAGCGCTGCTACAGTTTTACATTGGACTTTGGGACTTTTAGTTTTAAATGTTTTTTGTTTTACTGTTTACCTTAAATGTTGTTGTTTTTTAAGCAGCTGCTGCGATCTTTACATATCTGATTGTCTGGGGCCAAATTATCTTAAGTGTGCAATCCGAAGCGCTGAGCTGTGCTAAAAAATTAAAGGAAGGGCGACACTAGCACTCATTGGAGGTAATATGAACCTTACTGCTGACCGCCCTATCTTACAAGGCCAAAACATTGCCTTTCACATGGCGGTAGAGAGCCAGACTGGCCTTATGTGAAAAGAAATGGCGTTTTGGAACCTCCGACCGTGGTACAGCACATTTCACAAATTCACAAAAAAGGGCTGAGTCTACCAGCTGAAAAGGCACCAGTTGCAGTACTAGCAATTTGACCAAGCTAGCATTTAAATGCCTAGCATATTGATGCCTGGGACCATATTACTTGATGGTTAAGCAACTGGGTTAGGAAAATTTGCCTGCTGAATTCAACTGGTGGTGTACTGCTAGCAGATTGGCTGCAAGTACTTGTGACACCTATTGCTATACCTTCATTCCTCTCAGTGCAGGTTTTTGAGAGGACTGGAGGTATAGTAGGGTTTGAGATCCCAGATGAGGAACAAAGGGAAGTCTGCCTTTTTCTATCATGTGGGTATTTCAGGTGCTGCTGCCAACAGACTGCATAGCAGGTTGTCATATGTCTGGTCAAGCATGTGGTATCCAAGCAGCTGCTAATTTTGGCCACACTTGATCCGCTGCACACGTGTCGAAAAAGGCCCACACCAAGGAACCTTTAAAAGTCAGCAGGGAGTCAGTAGCGCCCTGCACCTGCGGAGCTCTGTGGTGGGACACAATAGGGTGGCAGCACTTGAGCTGCCCCCTGGAGGACATCCTGCCTCGTTGAAGTTGTGCCTCCTCACTTTCCTCCTCTCTTCTCTCAGGCACCCAAGTACAGTCATTGACCTCATCATTCCCTCCCTCCTTGTCACTGGAGCAGGCTTGACAGTATGCTGCAGCTTGGGGAACATGACTACCAGTTTCTTGTCTTTCTGTGGTATCCCCTCTCTCTAGGCTCACATTACTCACTTCCTCAACCTGGGAACAAACATTAGAGCCTTCAAATTGCTGCACATCCTCCAGCAGCATGTAACCGATATTGTGTTGGAAGGCAAACTACTATGAGCCTGGGTGACAGAGTGAGGAGGATGAGGATGGCTTTGTTTTCTACTCCACCAACTCCTCTACATGTTGCGGCTCAATAACACCGGCCAGCAACAGAAAAAAAGGACAAGCGTGCACCATGGCCACCTGCAGGTGATGCACCATGTCCACGACCACCACTGTTGACGGTAGACACAGAGGCCGCTTGCTCTTCTTTAGTGGCCTGTGAATGTCTGCCTCTCCTTGGTGGCCTTCCTGACATGATGGGGATTTTTTCTTTTCACAGCACATTACACTGTAATATATACTGTGTACACCGCCTGAAGTGTATTAGAAACTATACATTTTCACAGTTTAAGATTTTCTGGTGCAAACCAAACCGTCACTACCATATGTGTAAAATATTTTTGCTTCTCCACTGTATTTCAATTGTTTGCAATCTTAAGAATATTATATATATATATACACAAGTGTCCCACTTGTTGTTGATTCTTCAAAAAAATAACAGTTTTATATCTTTATGTTTGAAGCCTGAAATGTGGCAAAAGGTCGCAAAGTTCAAGGGGGCCGAATACTTTCGCAAGGCACTATATATATATATATATATACACACACACACATACTGTACACACACACACGCATACATACACATTATATATATATATATATATATATATATATATATATATATATACACATACACACATATACATACATATACATACACACACACACACACACATATACATACACTGCATTTATACTTTATGTCAAAGGAAATATTTAGGTCAGCTGAATTAATATGGGTTTCTCAAGCCTCGAGCAATACACAGTACAGTACATTTTACTCTGTTTTAAAGTCTATTGAGTAGTTAATAATGGATTGTATTAAGCCACAACTACACAAAAGCCTGACAGCTAATGTTGTTCTCCACATCTGAAGCAATGTAAAAATAATTTTGGATTCATATTAATAGCATTGAAATAAAGGCGTTTAGTTTAAAGGATTGAGCATCAATAAAAAAAGGATGCATACAGGCTTTTTACACAGGAGACTTCCAAATAAAGTCATGCTGAAGGGTTCATAGATGAGTGAATTTGTGAACAGTTGAAATATAAAGTATCCTCCAGCTGTTTATTGTATCAAAAACAATTCCCTCTGCCTGTAAGAATAGTCTAGCTTTAACATTCTACTTGGCACACTAATGTGTTCTAAAAAATTACATACTGTAGATGTTTTAAACTAAGACATATTTAGGAAGCAAACTGAGTGCCTATATAGTAAAGTGTGCACGTAAATGAACTTCATGAAAGCAATACATTTACCTTACTGCATTTTCGGTAAGAAAATATGTTCCCCCCAATAAATAATGAAACAAAGGATGAGATGTATTGTAAATGGAAGCCACTGATAGTTAACCTTTTAAATGTACCTAAGAATAGGGATGAGTTCAAAGCTAAAACTTGCTGTTCAAGCATTTGTCTCAACGCTACACTTTTTACTCATTTTGAGAGAGATGAGATGAATAGTATAGTAGAGGTAGAAATACTGCTACTTTAATGACAGCTTCCTTGTTGTCAATAGGTGCTAAGAAAGCAGATGTTGGCACTCATCATGTCCTTAGTAACCAGTGATTTCACTAGGGCCTTTAATGTCCTGGCTGGGAATTCCTAGCCATATTAAAAAGGGGTCGGATTGACCAGATATGTCTATGGTTATATTTGGTCAATGTTGTCACCTTGGAGACCCTGCCCCTTTGATGACTTTTAGCAGCATTATTCAGTCATCATTATTATTGACATGGGTCTGCATCATTAAATGTTGTGGCATAGGATGGTTTTACTTCATCATAAGGCATTTTTGGTTGAATGAGTAGGGATTTTTTTTTGCACTCCTCACTTAAAGCGGAGTTCCAACCAAAAGTGGAACTCCCGCTTTAACCACTCCTCGCCCCCTTACATGCCACATTTGGCATGTCATTTTTTTTGGGGGGGAGTGGGGGCTTCATTAGGAGTGGGACTTCCTGTCCCACTTCCTCCTTCTGCCCAGGGACCACCTAGGTGACTCCTCCTCTTGCCACCTAGGTGGTCCCTCCCTGTACGTCATCGCCTGGGACACATAACAGGTCCCAGGCGATCGCCTGTCTACTCCAGGAGCATGACTCTTGCACGTGCGTGCCCGGCCGTGAAGCTGAAAGCTGCCATGGCCCGGTGCTCGGAGTGACAATAGAGGCGCCGGCGGAGAGGAGCGATGCTCCGTTCAGCCGCATTGCTGGACAGTGGAACAGGTAAGTGTGTTTATTAAAAGTCAGCAGCTACACTTTTGTTTAGCTGCTGACTTTTAACATACAAAAGCCTGGAACTCCGCTTTAACATGGGGCAATGATATCTGTAACGCTGTGGACCCTGATGTAAAGAGGAATTCCGTGGACTCAAATTTAAGGGGGGACTCTAATGTACAGCGCCTTGAAAAAGTATTTATGCCCCTTGAAACTTTCCAATTTTTTTCAAAAACAATAACATGTATTTTTTGGGATTGTATGTGATAGACCAACACAAAGTGGCACATAATTGTGAAGTGGAAGGAAAATTATAAATTACTTTCCAAATTCTTTACAAATAAATATGTGAAAAGCGTGGCGTGCATTTGTATTCAGCCCCCTTTACTCTGATACCCAACTAAAATCTAGTTGAACCAATTGTCTTCAGAAGTCACCCAATTTGTAAATAAAGTCCACCCATGTGTAATTTAATCTCTGTATAAATACTGCTGTTCTGTGAAGCCCTCAGAGGTTTGTTAGAGAACCTCAGTGAGCAAACAGCTTTATGAAGGCCAATAAACACACCAGACAGTTCAGGGATAAAGTTGTGGAGAAATTAAAGCACATTGCAATATAAGAAACAGTATTGTAAATTGTATACATTTGTGTATATCTACATATCAGCTTGGCAGCACACAATATAACATTTTAATATATATGTGGTATAAAATTAATGAAAGAGGGTGTATCTGGACAGAATCCTATTAGGGCATATAGCTGCATCCTGAAAGCAGTTGTGTAAAAACACTTCCTCAGGGGCGGATGCTATAAGTCATCTACAAAAGACAGAATATAATTAAATCTAATATTGAAATGAGCAGAACAGGAGAGAACAAAAATGTGAGTCCTGGGTACTTGCATACACCAGAATACAATGGTATGTAATCTGTGTGGGGCCAAGGTCAGAGATATTGTCCACCCCAGGAGCTGAGGTGGTCTATGACCCTGTACCAACAGGGCGCACACATAGCATCTCCAGAGCACAGATTGCCAATCTCCATAATATGTCAGAAGTAGTGAGCAGGAGTAATAACTGCCAATGGGGTCTATAATGGATAAATGGAATATCCATTAAAATGTCATGACAGATGTGAAGATTAAATAGGACTAAGTGCCCATGTGGAAACATTGAAAGATTAGAAATGTATGCAATTGAGATAGTAATTGTGAAACACCAGCCAATTGAGTGGAATGAAAGTTATAGAGAACAAAACAGAGACCATCATAAGAAAGTCCAGATCACCAAGAGGCAATAGAGGCAGTGAGGGAGAGAGTGGCATACTAAAAAACAGTGTGCTGAAATACACCAGAATACGATGGTATGAAATCTTTGTAGGGCCAAGGCCAGAGAGGTTATCCATCCCGGGAGCTGAGGTGGTCTATGACCCCATACCAACGGCGCACAGCTCTGTCCAGGCTGGGCCCCTCCCATCACATGCCATGCTTGCATGATGTTGGTTGTAGGCCCTGGACAGGACTGCATGGAGGACACAAGGGAACTGATTGACCCATTCACGGCCTTTCCTACCTCAGGTAAGGCGGTTTCAGATACAACCTTAAAGGACATGTTAGTCTCCCTGCGTAGCTCCATGCACGCTGATATGATGCAATGCATGCGTAATTTCAAGGCTGAGATGGGAGAAATGGGGGAGCGAGTCACATATGTAGAGGAAAAAATGGGTGAATTTGCCAGCTCTCATAATACCCTGATTGATGCTCATGCTGACCACTCAGAAGAACTAGCCTGGCTTAGGGCAAAGGTGGCTGACCTCAAGGACAGATCGAGGAGGAACAATGTGAAAATTAGGGGGGTCCCTGAGTCAGTCCTCCCAGCGCAGCTTCACCACTATGCTCGCGGAGTCCGAACTGCAAATAGATCGCATTCACAGACTACCCAAGCCAGCCCACCTTCCTGATAATATCCCCCAGGATGTTTTAATGCGGGTGCATTTTTATCATGTGAAGGACCAGCTCATGATGACTTTCCGCGAAACGCAGCAACTTCCTGAGCAATTCGAGCGCATTCAACTCTATGCGGACTTGTCTCAATTTACGATGCAAAAGCGTAAATCTCTGATCCCTGTAACCAAAGCATTACGGAACCATAATGTCCCCTACCGCTGGGGTTTCCCAGTAAAACTCACTATTACTCATGACGGAAAAAACTCTGTAGTGACGAGTATAGATGAGGGCCTTGCATTGCTCAGAGCTATGGACATCCTTCCGGAACAATCACAACCAAGTGCCTCGTCTCTGGAGAAAATAGGGGCTCAATCTGAATGGCAAACAGTGGTGAGGAATAAGAGTGGCAAAAACAAATCCAGCTCATAATATGCCTATATGGATAGCTTTTCTGAATCTCAAGGTTCCCACCCTGACCTGGCGTACGTGTACGCACGTTATGTTTACCCCCTCAGTTGTGGGTAGAAACCCTACCCTCTGGTTCTTGCATGGGCAAGTCTCATTTTTATTGCATTATCTGCTTTTTTCTTTCTTTTTTTTTACTTTCTTTTTGTTCCCCGTCCTCCCTCCCTCTTCCTGGAATGGTCTGCTCTCCGTTGATGCTGCTCTCCCTGCACCGCTCCGGACTGGATCGTCCATCTACCCCCTGCCTGTCGGCGATGCCGAAAGCCCGGAACCTCTGACGTTTATGAAAATAAGGTACTGTTATCACCCGCACCCACACTGTGACCATGGCGCTTAAAATAGTGTCCCTCAATGTCAACGGCCTTAATCACCCGGCCAAGCGGGCCTTGGTCTGGAGGGAAGCGCTTAAACTCCAGGCCGACGTTCTCTGCATACAAGAGACGCACTTTCAGGCTTCTGAGCCTCCTCGCTTTCAACACAGGAACTTTCCACATATCCTCGTGGCTTCGGCCCCCACTAAACAAAAAGGGGTTCTCATTGCTTTCAGGGACACGGTGGCCCTTACGTTGCTGGAAATCCACGCTGACCCTGAGGGGAGGTATCTTATTCTGCTTTTGGAACTCAACAACAAACCCTTCACTCTGGTCAACTTGTATGCTCCGAACTCCCACCAAATCCGGTTTCTGAAGAGACTTTATAGTAAGATAGCTGCCCTCAAAAGGGGATCCCTGGTAATATGTGGGGACCACAATTTGACAGCAGACCACGCTCTGGACTCATCGTCTGGTACGAGACGAACCCCTCCCCAGCTTCAAACCCTGTTTCACTCTGAAGAAATTTTTGATGTTTGGAGGTGCCAGCACGCTGATGAGCGTGATTACACTTTCCATTCTGCCAGACACAACTCTTACTCCAGGATTGACCTGATTCTGGTGGATAAAATGCTCCTGCAGGTGGTGTCCTCCTCCACCATCCACGACATCTCTTGGTCTGACCATGCACCTGTGTCGATTACGGTGGTGGAGGGGCACACCCCGAGCCCTGCATATGTGTGGCAGGCTAACTCCCATGTTTTCCAGTCATCGTCCCATGTGTCTATGTTATCCAAGAGTTTGTCCCACTTTTTTGCTGAGAATGCAGGTTCGGTCTCAGACCCTGCAATGCTATGGTGCGCCCATAAGGCTTTTGTTGGAGGAATCATTTTGCAGATATGTGCGAGGGAGAAACGGCTGAGGACACAGAAAGTAGACAGGCTCCTTAGGGACATCCAACTCTTAGAAGCCCAAAATAAGCTCAAAGCTACAGATCAACTTGCACACAAATTATCACAGAGCCGCTCTGATCTCAGACTTCTATTAATCCACCAGTATGACAAACACATGCGGACCCTAAAATTGACCCATTACTCCTCGGGTAACCGTGCTGGTAAATTCCTGGCCCAAAGGCTTAAAGCCGCTAGGGTTAAATCTAAAATCCCATACCTCCTCCACTCGTCCAACAACTCTAAAATTGTGAACCCCAAGGAAATAGCGAACTCCTTTGCGGAGTACTACTCCTCCTTATACAACCTAAAAACAGACCCTAAAACGCCCCAACCCTCAGAAGATGCCATCCAGGCCTTTTTTGCTAAGATTAATCTCCCCTCCCTCTCGGAGGACCAACTTACATCACTCAACGCGCCCATAGGTGAATCTGAGATCAGAAGCGCCATTAAATCACTCCCGTTGGGTAAATCCCCGGGACCGGACGGGCTGCCGGGTGATTATTATAAGGCCCTTCAGGACAGTCTGACACCCACACTACAGGCTGTGTTTACCAAAGCTGTGTCCTCTGCCTCGTTCCCCTCTGAGATGCTGAAGGCTTATGTGGTTACAATTCCTAAACCAGGCAAGGATCCCACCGCCCTGGCCAACTTCAGACCCATATCTTTGCTCAACACTGACGTTAAGCTGTATGCAAAGGTCCTGGCCCATAGACTTCTCCCTGTCCTCCCGACCCTTATCAGCCCTGATCAATCTGGTTTTACCCCGGGGAGACAGGCGTCGGATGCAACTAGGAGGGTGCTCGGGTGGTGCAGTGTGCCAAGTCCTGTCGGACGCCTTCTCTGCTGTTGTTCTTGGACGTGGAGAAGGCGTTCGACAGGATACATTGGGGGTACATGAGGTATACTCTACAGAGGTTTGTCTTCACGGGACCCATCCTTTCGGCCATACTTGCCTTGTATTCCTCCCCTTGTGCTCAGGTGTATACGTCGAATCTATTGTCGGATGCATTTACTATTTCTAATGGCACGAGGCAGGGGTGCCCCCTCTCCCCCTCAATTTTTAATCTCTTGATAGAACCCCTAGTGGAGAGGATTAGATCCCATCCGGATATCAAAGGTTTCCCTGTTCAAGGTAGATCCCACACTATTAATCTCTTTGCCGACGACATAATCATCTTCCTCACCTCTCCCTCGACCTCACTGTCGCATGCCCATGACGCATTAGCAGCATTCAGTGACATCTCATACTACAAGGTGAACTTCTCAAAGTCAATCATTCTTGACCTGGGCATTCCACCTTCTACAAAAGCTCATCCCCAAAAATCTCCCCTACACTTGGAGCAAATCCTCTATCTCCTATTTAGGAATTAAAATAATGGCGGACCCAACCAAACTTGCGGATGCCAACTACTTACCTTTGATCGACAAACTGACTAAAGACACCAATAGATTCGCTAATACGGAGCTAACTTGGACTGGACGTTTAGCCACATTTAAAATGATGATCCTTCCTCAGATGCTTTACATCTTTAGAACGCTTCCCATCCCCAGAGTGCACCTTAAAGCCCTCAATGGCATCCTGTCCAAATTTATTTGGAAATCAAAAAGACCCCGTTGTGCCAGAACCTTATTGGTCAGACATAGGACGGCGGGAGGGATGGGGCTCGTGGACATTCAAGATTATTTTCGGGCGTCGATTCTGACACAACTCAGACCATGGCTGACCTCCCCGGACGATGCTGACTCTATCTGGACCGACATTGAGATGTTCCTTAGCCCGACTAAAAATCTCAAGCTCCTTCTACTACTCGACACGTGGAAACCGCTACCGCTAAGTACTTTGCCGCTCACACTTTGGGCCTCTCTTGCGGCCTGGAGGGAGCTGCGTGATGCACCTCCCATGCCCTCTGGGTGCGTAGAGCTCTCCGTTCCCATAGAGATCCTTTCTCTGGCTATCCCAAACCTTTCGATGTCGGGCTGGCGGGACAAAGGCATCCTGAACATAGAGGACCTTTACCACAATAATTTCCTTCGCCCGTTTGCCTCTCTTCAGGGTCGATTTGCATTGTCCCATAGGGATCACTATGCATATCTTAGGATTGCTCATTTTTTGAAATCCCTAACTTCTCATTAAATGTGCTTCCACAGGGAGGCCTGGGACTTCTACACTTCTGGTCCAGCGCCACCCAAGGGTATCGCATTTTTCTACAACTTTTTCCAACACAAAATGCATTTTCAGAAATCCCAGCCGTTTAGGAAGTGGGAGGACGACTTGGGAGTGACTATTACAGAACAACAGTGGAAGCAAGCATTCCGCTCAATCTACAAAGCGTCTAGCTGTGTAAACCACTGGGAACTGGCCCAAAAAATTGCCCTCAGGTGGTATCTCACTCCCTACAGGCTCTCAAAGTTTGTCCATCTTGGTTCACCACTGTGCTGGAGGAACTGTGGGGAGTCAGGTAACCTGCTCCACATGTTCTGGACGTGCAAACACCTGAGGAGCTTCTGGAACTCTATATTCATGTACATCTCCAGAATTACTGGATTTTTGACCCGCCCGAACCCTGCCCTTGCGGTGCTGCATATAGGCATTGAGAGGTTCCCACCAGATCTTAGAGAGGTGATCTCTCACATCCTGTTGGCGGCTAGAACTCTCATTGCGAGACACTGGAAGGCAGATAGGGCCCCCAATGCATCAGAGGTTCTGGTAATCACCCGGTCGCACTATGTTTATGAGTCCCTCATAGCTAATAGGAGAGGTAGCAGGCAGAGGTTTGATGTTATATGGACCACACATTTTCCAAGTGATGTATAGGTGAACTTTTCGAATGACTGATATGATTTGTTTCTAAATGATTGCTGTACCGAGGTCAGGCAGACCTTTCCTTGCCTTCCCTTACCTTTACCCTCTCCTCCCCCCCCCTCCCCCTCTTTCCTTTCTCTCCTTCATTTTAGTTTATTTCCGTGACTGGCTAATGTTTTACTTATGGTCCTATGTTAAAGGACTAATGATGTTCCTGATTTTCTTTGATCTGTCTGTGGACTTATGCTCCTGTAGACCCCATATGGAATGTCATCGTGAAAATGGCCCGTTGTATCTCTATATCTTTTTGTATTCTCTTGTTCATTATTTCTGATCCTTGGTTATCTACCATAACCTGTTTTGTAAAACTTTTCAATAAAAACGAATTGATTATAAAAAAAAAAAAAAGATTTAAAAAATACAAATCGTTTTTATTACAAAAATATATATAATAGCACATTCACAGAATAGAAATAATGAATTTTGGCAATCACAGGAGAGTTTTGATACATCCTATGTATAGATAGAACATAGTTACCATCCATATAGGATTACTCATTGGTTGCTCTACATGTTTCGCAGGTTTATATTAGTCGCTTCTTCAGGCGCTTTTTTATGATCGAATGGCATAGAGAAAAGATTGTCATGTGACATTAAAATAGAAGAAAGATAAATACATATTATTTATCACATACATTATTGTAAATACACAGTCATATTTTTTATATACAGTATAAACAAAATGACATCTGTTTAAAAAAAAAAAACACTTTGTTAATTTCTTACCAAAAAAGGGGACGTCAGAACGACCGGGGTTGGGATAGAGAGGTGACCCACCACGAAGGCCATGGGAGCTACCAACCTCTATCTCCATTTTGATGGGACTGTCAGAACCATTGACGTATTGCGGCATAGTGCCTCCATATACTGTCAGAATGTTTATACTGAAATATAAAAATTATTGTATTCATGCAAATATGTAAATCTGTGCTTTGGGAGAGTTACAACTTCCTACAATATCAAAACAAGAAATCCAAAATTCTTTTATCCGTGCTATTTTGAAGACAAGTAACACAAATGAATATTTAAAATATATATATTTATTAACTAAAGATATAGTGCAAAATTTAAATCAGGTAAAATTTGTGATAAAACAAATAATGTATATACTTCTACAATCAGAGATACATGACGGTTAAATGTTCACATAATATTTACATTATATGACAAGATATATTCACAGTTCTTACTTAAATCACCCTGGTATATTTAAAACCTGGTAACTTGTAAAATAACCTTCCGTGACTTCACGGCTTTATGTAAAAAGCTTGCGTTTACATTATGTTATCTCTTAACACAAACATATCTCCTTATTTACTTATTATATGTGTACATATCAAAGGACATATTGTACACACGCTTGACTATACAATTAAGCTTATTTTAAATTTAGAGAGAATTTATTTTCACAGACATCACCCTAAAACCATTGTACAACTGTTGGCATTTAGCTTTTTAAAGACAAAAAAAATTGTGTGTGTCTCTTAATATTTGGAATATAATTATTTCATACTGCAGTTAAAAATAATATAACTCCAAATTGCCCTGCTATGTATATTTAAATGGTTTTAGTTATGTGTATGCAAAAACATTCAATTACCAAGAGGTAATAATAAAATAATACGTTACCAGTAGTTCTGTCTGTTTGAGAAGCAAAGTCCCACGAGGGACTTCTTTCAACCCCCTACATCTTTGCGTTCAATCTCTCCCTTCCAGCTTCCTTCAGAGATCCTCTCAGAGTGAGAGTTCCCCAGACATCTTTTCAGAGTCAGCTTCCTTCCAGAGATAGAGAGATAGCCTTCAGAGATAGAGTGAAAAATCTGCCATCAGCAACCCTCAAAGATTATCTACAACTACTTTTTAACACACCCAAGAAGTGGGTGTGTATCTCACATTACTACGTCACTAACAATGTCAAATGATGCTATGTTAATTAAGTAGGCTGCAACCATTTTGAGTAATGCCACTTTTACCTGTAGGGGCGGTGGTGTATAAGGAATAATTACTAATGTTAAGGTCATCCAGGGCTGGTAATAATTTATGACCCCTTTTGACCTAAGCCCTGAAAAACACAATACATTTTCTGATGGTGTCAAAACCCATCAGATACTGTGGCTCTTCTAGTAAATGTATAGACTGGGAATGTTTACATACCATTAGCTGAGACCATTAGTTAAATTCCTAGGAAAGTGAGATCCTTTGAAAAGTAATTCAAAGAAAAACACTTACTTCACAAATACAGGTTCTCAATGTCTCTGACACTTAGGATCTCACATTTGTAAGGATAATATATATATATATACCGTATTTGCCGGTGTATAAGGCGACCGGGCGTATATGACGACCCCCTAATTTTACAGTTTTAAGATTTTTTTTGCCTGTACTCACCGTGTAAGACGACCCCCCCCCCCCTTCCGAGGCTTCTGACGTTTCATATTTCTTCCTTCTGGAGCCATATTCTTCCTTCTTGCTGGAGCTGGAGCCAATAACAGCGAGCAATTTATTCTATTAATGAATACAAAGCCTGCTTGGATTGGCAGAGGCTGTAACATCATCAGCCCAAGCCTCTGACTCTCAAAGCCAATCCGAGCAGGCTACTGTATGTAGCCTGCTCGGATTGGCAGAGGTTGTTGTTCCAATCCAAGCAGGCTCTGAATTCATTTGAATACATAGCTCACCGGGATTGGCTAAGGGGTATAGGCTGTATGTAGCCGAAGCTGCGTACAGTATTACCGCACATCTGAGCAGCTGACCCGGCGTATAAGACGACCCCTGCTTTTTGGCCAGTTTTTTTAAGTGTAAAAGGTAGTCTTATACGCCAGCAAATACAGTATATATATATATATATATATATATATATATATATATATATATATATATATATATATATATATATATATATACACACACACACTGTATATATGTATTAAACAGGTTTATATATGGATATATAATTAATACATAGATATACTATAAAGATATTTCAAAGGAACATTTAAGATGTACAATACTATGTCCTGTTATCTTGTTTATCTTACTAAGTGTCCAAAACCTTTGAGTTATAACCTGGGGAGTTTGGTTTAACCAGACATCCGTAGTCTCTTGTAAAGACATAAAATCCTTGTCTATTTATAAGCTCATGAACTCATGAACTTAATTTCACCCTTTGAAGAGAATATGGCTGCCCTCCTGCTCATAATATATATGAATAGGAACACTATGAAAAATATACAATATGCGACTTTATATGTATTCTTTTAACCCCAAATGTTCCGACAGGACAAAGGTACCACGTATAACCCTTTTTGTGTATATATATATATATATATATATATATATATATATATATATATATATATATATATATATATATACGGCACTTCTTTATAATTAATTTTATATATTTTCTCTTTTGCCATTTCTTCACATTATAGAAATCCTGTATCCATTTGACAAAAAAACTGAAGGAGGACTGTTATTTGTCCGTAACATGTAAGGTGTCTACGCCAGTATGCATCACCACTAGTCCGTTAGCTTCCAGGATAGTGGGTTTACATACCGTTGCAATTTTTAATACCATGTATTTCAGCTTTTAATTAAGTTACCATTGTTCTTATGTATCTCAGATTTTTTTTGTATCTTTAAATAAAATGTACTTCCTTTCATACATACATACTTTGGTCTGTCTATAATAGATCCATTGTTTTTTTTCTCAGTGCATTAAGCACTTATTTTTAATTGCAATATACACAGTGGGGCAGATCCACGTAGCGCGGTGCGGCGCATTCCTCCGTCCGGCGTAGTGTATCTCTCATACGCTACGCCGCCGTAACTTACCGTTTTTTTTTGTATCCTGAAAGAATTTCCGCCGTACGTTACGACGGCGTAGCATAACTTAGGCGGCGTAAGGGCGCGCAATTTAAATGGATGTGATGGGGGTGTGTTTTATGTAAATACGTCTTGACCCGACGTAAATGCCGTTTTTTTTCAACTGCGCATGCGCCGTTCGTGGGGGTATCCCAGTGCGCGCATGCTCGAAATGAAACCGGAACAAGCCAATGCTTTCGACGGTGACGTCATTCTACGCAAAGCCCTATTCGCGAACGACTTACGCAAACAACGTAATCTTTTCAAAATTTGCCGCGGGAACGACGGCCATACTTAACATAGGATACGCCTCATATAGCAGAGGTAACTATACGCTGAAAAAAGCCTTACGTAAACGATGTAAAAAATGCGCCGGCCGGAAGTACGTTCGAGGATCGCCGTATCTAACTAATTTGCATACTCAACGCGGGATTCGACGGAAATGCCACCTAGCGGCCAGCGTAAATATGCACTTACGATCCGACGGTGTACTAAAACGTACGCCTGTCGGATCGAGCCCAGATTCAGTCGTATCTTGTTTTGTGGATACAAAACACAGATACGACGGGGCATTTTAAAAATGATGCGGCGTATCCATAGATACGCTGGCGTAATTCGTTTGTGGATCTGGCCCAGTATGTTGTTTTGTATGTTACTTCTTCTGACCCCTGCACTTTCTACATTATGTTGCAAATGACATAGTCCTGAGCTCAGTGAGCAGTCCTTCTTGTGTGCATGACAGCATATTCAATGGAAACATTTATTTAAAAAAAATTATCCTTTGTCCTGAGGTTTATTTGTAAGGCTGTCAGTTGCAGAACAATAATTAGGAGTATTTTGTGGGTAAAAACTGTTTATATGTGTGCAGTGTATATAGTGAATAAGCACAGATTCTGTTTATTGACCCCCCTTTAAGCCCCTTTACTGTTCAGCAAAATCTGGCCATGCATACCTTTTGCTGCAGCATGCATAGCCTAAACCCAGCATAAACCTAATTTAATTTGTACTGTTTTAAATACTTTCTTGTTTTGAAATGACACCAACTTTTTCGTAAGAATCAGGGGATTTGTGTTTAAAAAAAAAAATATTTTGATTAAAAGGCCAACCAAAATTCTCAGCACCACGCCCACGATGCTCTTAATCCATCCCTGCCTGTCACATTTGTGCAGACACCACCTGTATTATCCTTCCTCCCTTTCAGCTCACTCTGGCACTCCCGCTGAGTGTGTTCCAACACTTACATGTTACAGGGGATGGGGGTAGACCTGCCGCTGACAAGTGCAGGGATGGGAGGGGATGGGAGCTCATTGCCCAACATCAGAAAGCCTGCCAGGAGGGATACCTGCATTACGTATCCATTCTGGAGGTTGTGTGCAGGTTGGTAATATGGCAGGGTTTTGCAAGCTGGGAGGAGGGACTTGTGTGCAGCGACTTGAGTAAGGGGGTTGAAATAGCACAAAGGGTCAGGAGTAGAGTCAGGAGTGGGGTGAGAGCAATGTGAATTAGGGTTTGTTCTTACCATATATTTTTAACCCATACACATACTACCCGTCGCTATACACTCAGAACCCCTCTCCTGCACATATCATCTGTCACCATACACTCAGTACCACTATCGTGCACAAACCATCCACTGCCATATACTCTGCATCCCTCTCCTGCATATTAAACCCACCAACATACACTCCAGCTTGGCGATTAGGTGAACAGTTCCTCGTTAATTTATCTTAATGCACCTTGCTAAGAGCCTGCCTGGGTATTCCAAAAAAAGAAAGCTGGGCAAGATTTAAAGAAATAAAAAAGGAAATCTGTGTAGTAAGCATTCCCACAGCCAGAAATGAACTGCTTCTTAATTGCACTCAAATTTTTTTAAGAACTCTATTCTACTCGTGCCCCTGATTATGTCATGACGAAATGCGTAGGGAGGAGCCATGTACACACCTAGCGCAGATTTATACTAGTATTTGTATACACACCCCCCTTTAAGCCATGCCCAATATTTAGTGCAATATTTGTTTTAAACAAGCCCATATTTCCAAAATATTTTTTTTACCTTTTCTGATACCTAGGGGCCACCTTTAATCTTGCACACATGGCCATTGATTTCATGATATGCCATTCTTCTATGGTATTTTTTTATCCCCATTTAGCATAAGGGTTTGGTGATTGAAACTCATTTGCAGACAAATTACACAGAATTTTTATCTTTGTGAATATTAGTTTTGTCACTGTAGGTGTATACTTTGGCACTCAAGTCCATACAAGGGTATTGCTCATGCATGCTATTCAAAGGTGTTAAGCAATTTTAATGTTTTTAAATTATTAAAATTAATGCTCCACATCAAAAGGATTTTCTTTTTGTTTTGCTTTAGTACCTGTTCCTCAAGGTCTCTAGCCTAACCCTGCCCCCCCCCAAAGTTTGAAAATTGCCATTACTGTGTTTTACCATTCAGCTTCCATTGACCAAAATGGTGTTTGGATTCAGCCCCCAAATTCTACTCGCGATCTGGGATCCTACCTGAACCAAACATTCAGCCCATCCTTACTTAAAGATTAAAATCTAGATGATTTAAAACTGGCTTACAATCTCACTAAATATCTATCATGTTTTAACAATTTAAAGAAAGCTTCAAACTCTAAAAGTTTTTCCCCAAAAAAAGGAAAGTAAATGACACAGGACTAGCCACTAGTAATGCATGTAGGCACCCTGAAGCTGATCTTTTTCCCATTACCAACTTACCATATCTTTATGTGCACTGTAGCTCTGTGTGTGGGGGATGTCATTTTTATTTGCCATTTGTTTATATTTTATGTCAGTAGCGCAAAACAGTTATTATATTTAAATATTTGGTAAGAGGGGAACACACTAAGGTGATTGCAGCAGCTACAAAAAGGTTCAATTTATTTCTTTGTGGAGTCAGTGGTAGCTCATACGTGCTTTGTTTATTAATTTTGGTAGAGACACAGGGTTTGCTTCTTTATGACAGAACTACCTTCCCCCCAATGACTGGGGGCCCTATAACTGGTGAGGAGGAAATTCAAGAAGCAGCAGGAGAGGTGGATGTAGCACATATCAACATGATGAATCAAGCAGATAAAAGGATATGCATATACTGCATTCCCTCAGGTACAGATTTATTTCTAGCAAACAGCACAATAGGGACATTTGTACAACTAAATTAAGAAAATAATGTTACTTTTAATTATTGTTTTTGTTTTGTGGGGTTGTTATTATAAACTAGAACTATAATGGAAGGCCTAAATAAAATCTGTGTGGAATATTTGTTTTATCATTAGTATTGTATTAGCATAGTTATACATAGTGTGACAGGAAGTCAGGTAAATCTGTGGGTGTTGTCACAGATGGGACATACATTTTTGCCTTGTTTAGACAATACACCAATTGTTATTAGGCGTCGGCTGCAGAAATAGCCAGAGAAAGGTTTAGGGCGTTGGAAGACTTCAGCTGTTCAGAATGTGGCAATTAAGGCCTCTATAAGTAGTCCAGAGGATTACCACTAATTTGCTGCATGCTGAGGCTTTCTGAGTGAAAGAGAGCAGTACTGAAAGTCTTCTGAGGAGGTGAGGAGAGGATTGATTTTTCTGTGTGATAAAAATCAAAAGACTATTGTTTTTCTGCTGTATGACCAGCACTGTCTACCCAGCAGTAGGCTGTGCTAGACTCCATAGATAGGTTCCTGTGTGGAAAGTAGACGCCACAAGTGGCCAGGGTTTATTTTATGTTTGATTTTGTTTATGCTGTTTGGATGCTTGCACTTGTTTCCAGCAAGATGGAAGAATAAACCAAAATCTTTGTTTTCAACCGTCTTCGACTGCCTGTCTGTATAAATTCAGTATGTGGTGAACCCATCCAGGGGGTCACACACCCCGCTACCGAGCTAACCCCTTACAATAGCATAGTTATACTTAAGGCCTTGTGACATGACACTGTGTAACATTCTGCTTGTGTTACAGCTTAGGCCACATACACACCACAGGACATGTCCGATGAAAACGGTCCGCGGACCATTTTCATCGGACATGTCCGCTCGGAGATTTCGGTCTGATGGCTGTACACACCATCAAACCGAAATCCCCGTGGACAGAGAACGCAGTGACGTAGACGACACCGACATTCTCTATCGCGCGAGTTCAATGCTTCCACGCATGCGTCGAATCAATTCGACGCATGCGCAGGATTTCGGTCCGCTGGTTAGATGTACTAACCAGCGGACATGTCCGACGGACAGCTCTCCAGCGGACAAGTTTCTTAGCATGCTAAGAAACTTTTGTCCGCTGGAAATCTGTCCGCTAGCCTGTACACACGGTCGGATCTGTCCTCTAAAAACTGGTCCGCGGACATGTCCGGTCGTGTGTACGAGGCCTCAGTGAACTGTTTAGTAGTTGCCATACTTCTTTAGAGTTGTGTCATTTTATCCTAGCAGAACACATTGCATGTTACAGCTTATATGTATACTAGGTTTCTGTAACATCTTCTTACAATTAAAGCTAGGCATTTGGTTGGCAGACAGCAAATCATGCAACAGACCTAAAAGTATTGGTGAGAGTGAAGTACATTAGTGAAGTACAAATTACTTCTGTCTGTTTTCATTAAGCGTGGCAGTGAAATAATTAGTGCGCCAAATTATACCACCAGCTTGATTGGCTCTACTGATCAGAAACCTCTGCTGGTATTTTCAACAAGTGCATCAACTGGAAAGCAGTAATCTTATCGAGATCTTAGATATATAGATATATAGATATATAGATATATATACACACACACACACATATATATATATGAATGATGTATCTTTAAGAAAGAAACATGGCAGCCTTGGACATGCAGATAATATCAGAACTGTATAGGCTTAAAGGTATAGAGTTGGTGGGGAGGAAAGGTAGCAACTGCAAGAAACCTAGCAGCACTACCACTATTTTCACAAACCTGCAACAGGCTAATTTCTCAACATTAACCAATATATCATGACAAACTCCTAGGAGGTCAATTAGCCACGAGCAGTCTGGTGTCTGTGAGTTGGGTGTCTGTGTATGATTGGCTTGTTTCCGCAGGCCCTTCTGGTCTGGTATGGAAATTAAGGGGAACTCTGCGCCAAATAAAAAAAAATGGCTTAGAGGTCCCCCAAAAATCCATACCAGATCCCTATCTGAGCACGCAACCTGGCAGTCCGCAAGAAAAGAGGGGGGGACGAGAGAGAGCCCCCCCTCCTGAACCATACCAGGCCACATGTCCTCAACATAGGGAGGATGTCCCCATGTTTATGGGGACAAGGGCCTCATCCCCACAACCCCTGCTCGGTGGTTGTGGGGGTCTCCGGGTGGGGGGCTTATTGGAATCTGGAAGCCCCCTTTAACAAAGGGGACCCCCAGATCCCATCCCCCCTATGTGAATTGGTAACGGGGTACGTTGTACCCCTACCATTTCACTCAAATAAGTGACAAAAATGGTAAAAAAACACACACACACACACACACAGCTTGGGACAAGTCCTTTAGAAAAAAAAAATATTCCAGCAATGTAATCCTTCCACGACCCGACGAGACAGGCTGCCACGATCAATTCTGCCTCCATGAGAGGTGCCCAACGAATGACGCGGACCCGCTGTGACAGCTCTTAAAGCCGCCCGTGTCATGGGTGACCCCACCCCCTTCCCCGTTGCACCAGAGGGTGCGGGGTCAACCGTGACACCATGGGGAAACCACCGGAAGCCCCCTTTGCATCAGAGGGATCACTCGTACATGTCACTAGGTAACCCCCAGCGTTTCCCCATTGCGTCAGAGGGGGGCGGGGTCACCCGCGCATGTGACGGCTATATAAGGCAGGATCGAGTCAGCGTTTTTATGGCAGGGTTTTTCTCGGTATCCTCCGCTCGAGAATGAATTTACATCTTTGATTTTTTTTTCTTTTTTTTTTCTTATTAATAAAGGACTTGTCCCAAGCTGTCTACTGTGGTTTTTAACACTTTTTTTGTGAAATGGTAGGGGTACAATTTACCTGTTACCAATTCACATAGGGTGGGCCAGGATCTGGGGGTCCTCTTCGTTCAGTGCGGGGGTTCCCCATATCAGACATGAAGGGTCTAGTATGGATTTTGAGGGGGACCCCTATGTCATTTTTCTAAAAAAAATTGGCACAGGGTTCCCCTTAATATCCATACCAGACCTGCTAAGCCATCTGATGTACATATATACAGTAGCAGGAGATTTATATGCGCTTTGTTCACATTTTCACAAAGTTTTTTTTTTTAACTCTTGGGTGAACTGGCCTTCGTTTAACCGTTTTTGTTGCATCATCCAGAATCAACTCCAAGAGTTTTGGACATGAGCACTATGGACAATATTATGGTTTTCCCTTTTTACAAGTGGGAAAAAGCCTTTAATGCTGCCATTGGAGCCATGGATTTAAAGACAAAACATCAAATATATTTTGACCTTTGGTTGTTTCAGGCAGCTATGTATTTACAGCAGAAAAAGTTATCTAAAATGTCATCTTTCAAATCATACAAATGGTACAACGTGGCATGCATTGGTGATATCAGTAGACTCCTCAACCTGGATACAAAGCTGTTTTTTTCAGGACCTTTTCCACATCATGTGACATGTTATCAATACATCAACTTATTGTAAAGTCAAACTTTTAGGCTTCATGTACACTGCTGCTGGTAAACAGACATTTAGGAGGAGTTGGGCATTTTTTTCAGCTGCCCCTGAACTCTCCCCTGTGTTATCTTATCAGTATATGTACACTGGGTCATTTATAGTCGTTTCTAGGCAGTTGAGTTTAAAAGCATTTTTTAGATCAAAGAAATGCGTTTAGGACGGATATTCAGTGGCATTTGAAATGCCAAATGTCTAACAGCTTATAAACGCAGTAACTCGCATTTAGCCACATTTCGGCTAAATGCGAGTTACACGCACAGGAACTTTAATGACATCCAAGTATATAAAGGCTTCACCTTCTGGGAAGGCCGTCCACAAGGTTTAGGAGGGTGTCTATGGGAATGTTTGACCATTCTTCTAGAAGTGCATTTGTGAGGTCAGGCACTGATGTTGGATGAGAAGACCTGGCCCGCAGTCACCACACAAATTCATCCCAAATGTGTTCTATAAGGTTGAGGTCAGGACTCAAACCAAACCCAAACTCGCTCATCCATGACTTTATGGACCTTGCTTTGTGCACTGGTTCAAATCATTTGGTAGAGGAGGGATTATGTTGTGGGGAGGAGGGGGGATTATGGTGTGGGGTTGTTTTTCAGGGGTTGGGTTGGCCCCTTAGGTTCCAGTGAAGGGAACTCTTAAGACGTCAACATACTAAGACATTTTGGAAAATTTCATGCTCCCAACTTTGTGGGAACCGTTTGGGGATGGCCCCTTCCTGTTCCAACATGACTGCCCACCAGTGCACAAAGTAAGGACCATAAAGACACTGATGAGTAAGTTTGGTAATAATAGTGCAACTTCTGATTCATGGATTAAACAGAACATTGAAAATTTATATCCAGAGTTTATCTCGGTACTCTGTAAGCAGACAAGATCCTTGGACAGTGGATGTGGATGTCTGAAGGTTCTCATTCATTCAGGTCAATCAATAAATCAAGGTAACTGGACATGCTGTATTTTAAGACATTTTGCTGGTCAGCCGACAAGCTTTCTCAATTCAGAATGACTTGTACGAAAATTATTTGGGAATAGAAAGTGGATGCGAGAGGTTTATCTGCTTTGTATTAAATGGATTATGTGCTTTAAATCTTATAAAAAAATATATTTTATTTGAATCTTTTGGTTTTTATTTTTATTTTATTTTAAAAGAGTAAAACAAACCAAATTAAAATGGGAGTGGGTCTCTTATAAATGTATTCAGAATGTTAGTTTTTTTTTTTCAAGTCAATATTACAAAAATATCAGAAAAAATATATTTTAAAAATATATTTTCTGATAGATATCTTTGGAAAATACATTTAAATTATATTTTTGGAATGCATTTACAAATATATGTTGAAATATATGTTGAAAGTACTTTTGTATATGTTAAAAAAGTCTCAAGAATATATTTAAAAAATATATTTTCCAATATATGTGTTAGGAAAATACATTTAAATTATATTTTTGGAATGCATTTACAAGTATATTTAAAACATTTTTATATGTTCAAAAATATCTAGAAAATATATTTACAAACATATATTTTCAAATATATGCATTTGGGAAATATATTTAAATTATATTTTTGGAATGCATTTACAAATGTATGTAAAAATATATGTTGGAATTACTTTTTTATGTGTTAAAAAAAAATCTGAGGAATATATTTAAAAAATATATTTTCCAATATATGTATTTGGAAATACATTTAAATTATATGTTTGGAATGCATTTACAAGTATATTTAAAAATATATGGTTAAATGCATTTTTTTAGATTTTCAAAAATATCTGGAAAATATATTTAAAACAATATATTTTCAAATATATGCCTTTTGAAAATATATTTTAATTTACATTTTTGGAATAGATGTAAAACTATATTAGCGTAGGCCAATATATTGTAAATATATTTAAAATATATAATGTTTTTAAATAAATATATTGGAAATATATTTTTCTTCCGTATGGGTTAGTCCCAACATGGAGGGGACACTCTTTCATTGGGGCAACACCATTGTGGACAAAAGTACCACCTGCCAACATAGGGTCTGTCTCTGCTGTGACATCTTAGTAAACATCTAGTGGTAGTAAGCCTGACTACAAAACTGATGATGGCAGTTAGGTTGAGGCGGCTGTATCAAGGTTACAAAGTAAATGGTAGTGCAAGACAGGAAGGTTCACACATTTTTCTGTAAACCTAAATATTGTTTTAAGGCCTCCAGAGTGCTCATCTCCAACTGCTACACCCCAGGTTTGGTGGTGTATCAGTCAGAACCCTCCAGCCCACACAGGCAAATACACCCTGCCTTTGGCCATAGGAGGGTTGGGAGGAATCCTCTTAATAGGCAGAACCCATGCTTGGGTAGCCTCATCCCAGAAGCACCCCTTCTCAGCTCTGGACCCCAGAGAGCATGGCCACTTGACCTGGTGATGCCCTGGTCAGGGAGGAGACCCAGCAAGGGAGTTGGTCAGCACTGAACACCAGCTAGTTACCTTGTGTGGTCATCGAATCTCCATAATGCAGATCAGATGGTGGATGGCAAATACACAGCAGTAGCATGGCTTAGGCAGTGGTTGAGGGCTCAATGGTAGCCTCTGCTGTCTCCTGAACCAACAGGTTATTTCAATTGGTATTTAAGTGGCTCTGTTGTCATAGCTGAGATTACTTATTGGCTAAAGTGGACATTGATTTGGCTTCATCTTATTGCCACTTCACCCTGAGAGATTTTATGTCTTAGATTGTACTGGTTAGGGGGGTTTCTTGGGTGATCCAATGGGCTTAAATCTCACATTCTTTGTTTAAAATGTTTAGTTCTTTCCTGAGGTGGTCATTTGCAATGTTGCAGGATTCTACTTGCTACAATACAACATGTAGCTGGTTGCTTCAGGATACCACCGGCAGCCGATGAGACATACTATCCAACCTCTCAGCTTAATTTCTTGAGCATGGTTATAGATTTTGTGGTAATAAAATGTTATATATCTGAGGTTAAGGCAGTTGCAGTTTCTCTATGATAAATATAACTTTCCATTCCACATTATGCCAAGGGGCCAAATACTCTGCCCTCACCTGCTGGCAGCTACTATGGTAGTTCATGTTCCTGGTCATGTCATTAAGCAGCAAGGTATTCTTTGTCCACTGAAGCTTTGTGTGTGCGCAATTATGTGTGGATTCATGCAGTGGTCTGTAAGGGCCGTAAGTGGCGACATGAAAAAAAATGCCATTCATTCTGCTCACCTTCATTGCCCCAGGGTCAAAAGCACTGCAGCCTGCTGTTAAATTATTGAATTAGGAGCTAATGGTTGGCAAAGGACATCCTTCTACCTCTGATAACATGCATTCTTGTTACAGGGGAGACTTCACAAAGTGGGCATAGCTATCAAACTTCATCAGATTGAATATCTAAATTAAGGAAATTGAAAATCTTATTGAATGCTACATTATAGACATTTGTATAACGGTAGGGTAAGTATAACTTGACTACTTCTGTGTTCTGTGTAATAGTACACACTTAGGGCCAGATCCACATACATTTCAGAGATACACTACGCCACCGTACCTTACTTGGCGTATATTCGAATCCTCAGCGAGTTTGCGCCGTAACTTACGGCGGCGTAGTGTATTTCTGGCGGCGGATTTCAAATTGGGCGGGTTTCATTTAAATGAAGCGCATCCCCGCGCCCAATGAACTGCGCATGCGTCGTCCCGAAATTTCCCGCCGTGCATTGCGCTAAATGACGTCGCTAGGACGTAATTTTTTTTAACTTAGACTCGAGTTACGTCCATCCCTATTCACGGACGACTTATGCAAAAAAAAAAAAAAAACTCAAACTTCGACACGGGAACGATGGCCATACTTAACATGGCAAGTCTATCTATACGCCGCAAAATACCAGCTTTAACTATACGCCGTAAAAAGCCGACTACAGACGACGTTAGAAAATGCAACGGCCGCGCGTACATTCGTGGATCGTTGTAAATCGCTAATTTGCATACCCGACGCGGAAAACAACGCAAACTCCACCCAGTGGGGCCCCGAAGTATTGCATCTAAAATCCGAAGGCGTACGAAGCCGTACGCCTGTCGGATCTTACCCAGATGCCGTCGTATCTTGGTTTGAGGATTCAAACTAAAGATACGATGCGGGAAATTTGAAAGTATGCCGGCGTATCAGTAGATACTTCGGCGTACTTCGTCTGTGGATCTGGCCCCCTGACAGTAGAACAGTACATAATTACTATACATCCTGCCTATATGGCTGCTATACTACAATTACATCACAGATTTTCAGGAGACAAACAAATGACAACCCCAACTGCCCTGCAGCCAGATTAACCACTTGACAACTGGGCACTTAAACCCCCTTAATAACCAGACCAATTTTCAGCTTTCGGTGCTCTCACATTTTGAATGACAATTACTCAGTCATACAACACTGTACCCAAATGAAATTTCTGTCATTTTTTTCCCACAAATAGAGCTTTCTTTTGGTGGTATTTAATCACCGTTGGGTTTTTTATTTTTTGCGCTAAAAAAGAAAAAATAGACTGAAAATTCGGTAGAAAAAAATGTTTTTCTTTGTTTCTGTTATACAAGTACACATTTGTGTATATTATTTGGTCTTTGTGAATGTTTTAGAGTCCACAAGCTATGGTGCCAATATCTGAAATTGATCACACCTGAAGTACAAATACCCCCCAAATGACCCCTTTTTGGAAAGAAGACATTCCAAGGTATTTAGAAAGAGGCATGGTGAGTTTTTTGAAGTTGTCATTTTTTCCCACAATTCTTTGCAAAATCAAGATTTTTTTTTTTTCACAAAATTTTAATATTAGCAGGTTATTTCTCTCACACAGCATATGCATATCACAAAATACAACCCAAAACACATTCTGCTATTCCTCCCGAGTATGGCGATACCACATGTTTGAGACTTTTACACAGCATGGAGACATACAGAGGCACAACATGCAGGGAGCACCACCAGGCGTTCTGGAGCACCCAGACCAATTGTGACATTCCTCTCCTACATGTAAAAATCATCATTCATTTGCTAGAAAATGACATAGAACCCAAAACATTATATATGCTTTTTTTAGCAAAGACCCTAGCGAATACAATGGCGGTCGTTGCAACTTTTTATCGTGCACATTATTTGCACAGCAATTTTTCTAACGCTTTTTTTGGAAATAAAACCGTCTTGTGCTTTTAAAAAAAAAATAAACATTAAAGTTAGCCCAATGTTTTTGCATAATATGAAAGATGAAGTTACGCAGAGTAACTAGATACCCAACATGTCACCCTTCAAAATTGCACACGCTTGTGGAATGGCGCCAAACTTCGCTACTTAAAAATCCCCATAGGTGACGCTTTAAATATTTTTACTGGTTATATTACTTTTTAGTTGGAGAAGAGGTCTAGGGCCAAAATTATTGCTCTCGCTCTAACGTTCGTAGTGATACCTCACATGTGTGGTTTAAACACCGTTTTCATATGTGGGCGGGACTTACGTGTGCGTTTGCTTCTGTATACGAGCACGCGGGAACAAAGGGGTGCTTTAAAAAAAAGTATGTATTGTTCATTTTACTTTGTTTTAGTTTGACACGTTTTTCCCCAAAAATAAATGTGTTGATAACTTTTATTCCTATTACAAGGAATGTAAACATCCCTTGTAATATATAATATAGCATGACAGGTCCTCTTTACAGAGAGATATGGGGTCAATAAGACCCCACATCTCACCTCTAGGCTGGGAAGCCTGAAATAATAATTAAAAAAAAAACGATCCTGGCTTCCATCGTAGCGGTGAGTTGGAAGCACCAGAAGGCGACGGGAGGGGGGACGTCCCCTTTCGCCTCCCGTAAGAACAATCAAGAGGCGGAACAGCCGCCATGATCATTCTTATGGTGTAGAAAATTTTCGGCTGAAAAAGATATCTGAATGATGCCTGTAGCTGCAGGCATCATTCAGATATCCCTGCACAAAGTCAAGGACGTCATATGACGGCCGGCGGGCAGGAAGTGGTTAAAACGCTTTTTTTTTCCCCAGAGTATTTTCCGGGTATTGCAGAGTATTGGCCGGGGTATTGCAGATTATTGGCCGGGGTATTGCAGAGTATTGGCCGGGGTATTGCAGAGTATTGGCCGGGGTATTGCAGAGTATTGGCCAGGGTATTGCAGAGTATTGGCCAGGGTATTGCAGAGTATTGGCCAGGGTATTGCAGAGTATTGGTCAGGGTATTGCAGAGTATTGGCCAGGGTATTGCAGAGTATTGGCCAGGGTATTGCAGAGTATTGGCCAGGGTATTGCAGAGTATTGGCCAGGGTATTGCAGAGTATTGGCTGGGGTATTGCAGAGTATTGGCTGGGGTATTGCAGAGTATTGGCTGGGGTATTGCAGAGTATTTGCTAGGGGTATTGCAGAGTATTGCACAGGGGGTATTGCAGAGTATTGCACAGGGGGTATTGCAGAGTATTGCAGGGGGTATTGCAGAGTATTTGCAGGGGGTATTGCAGAGTAATTGCAGGGGGTATTGCAGAGTATTGCAGGGGATATTCTACAGTATTGCAGGGGGTATTTGCAGGGATGGCTGAGTATGGATGGCTGGATCTGTGACTGCAGTTGTCACAGATCCAGCCCACAACACTGCTGCCATCCGCTCTCTCCTCTCACACTGTACCGATTTGTTTACAAGTGATCGCTCCGTCATTGGACGGAGCGATCACATGGTAAACGGCCGCTATCAACGGCAATTTACCGGGATCGGTGATGCGCCAGGTCCGGGTCACGGACACTCCCATGTGCGCGCCCCAGGGGGTGCACAGGAGCGCGATTCTGGGAGGACGTCAATAGACGTCCTCCTAGATTTAACGAACCGCCCTGTAGACGTATTTTGTCTATGGGCGGGTCGTTAAGTGGTTAAACAGATGAACCATTTTAGATAATGCCTTTGTCTAGTTTTCAAGCATTTCCTGTTACATGAACTCAATTTCTATTGGTCACTCAACTCTAATTGTCTAAGGAGTCCATAGTCACCAGTACTTGATAAAAGTGATTCAGAGTTACTGATACCATGGCATGGCACAGTGGCTGCGTTTGATGGCATGGCATAGTGACTGCATTTGATGGCATGGAACAGTGGTGACAATTGATGGCACAGTGGCTGAGTTTGATGGCATGGCACAGTGGCTGCATTTGATGACATGGCACAGTGGCTGCATTTGATGACATGGCACAGTGGCTGTGTTTGATGGCATGGCATAGTGGTGTGAATCGATGGCACAGTGGCTGTGTTTGATGGCATGGCATAGTGACTGCATTTGATGGGATGGAACAGTGGTGACAATTGATGGGCACAGTGAGGCTGCAATTTTTTTTTTTTTCGTTTGCGCCCCCCCAAAAATTAAGCACCAGCCGCCACTGTAATCAACTAAATTATTACGCAACCACAACCAGTCATTAAGCGTAGTACCTGGTAAAGTGTCAGGTCCTCTGGCAGTGAGGGGGGTTGATGTTCTGGCTGCCTCCCAAGCATTTTGTCTCCTATAGCAACTGGTAACAGACTAATGTTACTGAGATATATGGCCTAGTCACACTATGTGCTCAGCGAGACCCCATTATGTTACTGGGAGTGAGGTAAAAGGTATGCTGGACTGGTGGAGTGGGCACAGGCTCAACACATCCCTGCAAATGGAACATACAAGTACAGTGTGTTTTGACTGGGACAAATCACTTTTCAGAAGAACTCTGCACTTTATTACTGAACATAGTGAAGGCTCATCTCTAAGTCAGGTAATTGCCTTATGTTAGATGTTTCACATGGCCACAGTCTGCGTCTGATCACATATTTTGAAGAGCCTTAAAGACCCTGCCTAATCATATAAATAGTGATTGAGATCTTCAGTGGTCATTTTTATCTGGTGAGTAAGCAGATTTAACCATTGCCATTTAACCAGAGAATACTTGGCATTTTTTCAAATGAATGCAAAGCCTTCTGTATTGGACTTGGTGAAGAGCGTGATGTCACCACCCCACCTCTTCACCTTTTTCAGAGAACAGTGTGCATTCATTGAGAAAACACAATGCATTCTCTGAATGGTACCATTCCAGAGCTCCTGACCTCCTTTGTTCACTATGCAACAGGGCAGCTGTTCAGCACAGGACCCAGAAGCTAATGGGGACCACTGTACTAATGGTATCTACTACAGTGATTTCCAGCTTCTAGAGGGATCTTACAGGTATGGTACTGTATATGATATGAATAGCTATATGAGATCAATGTTATTATGTAATAAGTGCCATACCTGGAAATCTTTAATTCTGCTTGCCATAAACAGGAAACATTTATACCATGTTTATAACCATATTTACAATTTGTTTTTTAGGTTATTCATCAGCAGGGGATGAAATTTTCCTAGAAACCTGGCAGGCAAGTTTTTTATGTCAGCTGCTAAAATGAAAAGAAAAAAAAAACTCCAGTCACATTATGCCCAACGCCTAAACACCAGCTTGGCCAGATTTCTGCCTTTACAACTCCTGCCTTTCCAGCTTGTGGATTCTGCCCCCTTTCAGGAATTTTCAGCCTGAGCTATACCAGAAAGGCAGGTTCTCAGCTTCCTTACCCGTAAAGTCATTCCTACCCTTTACCATCATGTGGAAAGCAATGTTTCTAGGACACTGGTCCATGCAGTCAGCAGCAAGATCCACATAACTATGGACATGTGGTGCAGAAGGTATGGGATGCTATATATCATTCACGACCTACTGGGTGACTCTGCCGGCACTTGGGAAGGATGAAAGATAATGCACACCAATGGAGCTTGTTTAAATGCACTGCATGCTTACAGCTGCTGATGACAGTAACAGGGTTGTCCCCCTGCTGTCTGGCAGGGAAAGTTGACACACGTCTAGTCTGGACCACATCCTCAATCTGGTGGTGCAGCAGCTCCAGGATAGGCCCAAAAAGTTTGTAGCAAAATTTCAGGTGGTCCTGCCCAGCAAGAGTTTGACAGTGAAATTCAGCTGGAATTCTATATACTCACAAACTGTTTAGTCTGTGACATGTCCACCAATTAGAACCCAAATTTGGCCATGTTTCAGTAGCTGCATATGCAGAAGAGAACCATTAATGAGTACCTGTACATGAGGACAGACAGAGGCTGAGAATCTTTTCCTTATGAACATGACACTTAAGGAGAGCAGCAGGAGGAAAAGTGGGGCTGTGTGCATTTCAGGGTCTGCTCTATCAAGTCACCATCCCTGTGAGGTCATAACAGGTACACGAGGATTACTACAATTTCCACAACGGTACTGAGGCAGATGTTGGCATGGAAAGTTTTACAACAGTAGGTTTTATGCATCCCAAACCAGAGGGGTAGTACACAGCTTTGGGGAATATAGCTTGAAATAATATCTGCTTCAGTGACCTTCAGTTCCACCACCTCCAGTAAATTGGCAATGCCCTCTGATGCATTTCACCATGATTGGGCTAAATCGTAAAGGTATGGGTGGCAAAGTTTGTTGCACAGGACACTATGCAACAATCAAACGCGCCTTCCATACGCAGTGACCCACGAGAATCAGCCGAGGTCCTGATTAGACGCATGCAGTCCTAGTGCCGAGCAGGCACCCTCCAAGTAAGGGGCCAATCAGCGTTTTTTATATGTGTTTTTTAATAAAAGTTAATGCACTTAGCTGTTTCCTGTTTTGATATTTTTGGGATGGATTTCCTGGGTATCACTGGTTATAAGATCTGCAGTCTGAACGGTCGAACAGTGTGCAGGCACTGATACCTGCTCAGCCTAATTGACCCATTTTTCACGAAAGGGGTCTACCGCATCTGGTAAGCCTATCTCCTGACAAGATCACTTCGGGTGTAATCCTAGTGTATGGTGGTGGCTGCAGTAGCACTCAAGACCTTTTGCATGATCTACATTCTGTTGAATTGAATTCACTTATGGAAACAATCACCTATGGACTGTTTTTTCTGTTTAGTTGTGTCATCCTATTTATTTGAGTTGTCACTTATGAGACGCACTATCGATTAGTGTTTCTTGCATTTTCACTGATTGCGATAGCGGCTTTGTTGCCTTTATTGTAGCTGCTGTATGATTTATATTGTACACGATTTATTGGAGATACATTATATGATTCCTATGGTCACCAGAGTGTTTAATAATAATTTTTTTATAATATTTTCTATAATTTTCCCACTCATACCATTGGGACCCTCGGACTGAGGGTGTCCCAATCTTAGATATTTTCTCACTAGTGCCCTCTTCCCCACTTATCGATTCTATTGCACAATATATTTTCTTATATGTTTTGTCACAGAGGAGCAGCTTGTCACTTAAGTACTAAATATTTTTTCATTTGTGATTACATTTTTTATATACTTATTTAAGTTTGGCGCGGAAACACACCCTATTCACATGGGTGGCAAAGGTCGGAGGTTATTTATACCCATAAAACTATTTAACAATCAAATTCACTAATAACAATCATTAAATATTTTAGCCCAGACCAGCTGTCACAACAATTCAATAAACAGAAAAGAAAACCTGGGGGGCATCATGCCAGCTATCTCACAGACATGTATAGATTTATATAAAAGTATGCAAAATAAGTAAAAAAAGAAAAAAAAAAAGAAGAAGATGCACAATAGACCAACCATCTTTGAGCCAATGTATATGCTACACCCAATGATATGCTGCTCTCTCTAGCTCCTAATTAAAAAAGAAAGTTTAACTACATAAGAAAATATAATGATTGCCAAGGTCACAAGCATCACATATAGCAGACACTGGTCAGTAAAACAGCTTCAGTGTAAGTAACAATGATCAAACAAATAACATCAGTGTAAATAATATTGATCAAAAACCATCTCACCTCCTCTTACCCGAGTGCACACCCTACCTCACTAAAGATCAGTGTGCACTTGCCTCAGGCAGGGAAAGCAGGGTGAGCTTTTTCACTTGATGGATTAAGTTACAAACAATACTGATGATAAAGAAATATATTCTAGTTCCTTTTGAAAATGACAGAAATTACTAAAAACGTATGAATATTTATGGTGGGATGAGGTCTCATTGAATGAACATTTAAAAGAAAAAAGGATACCTCAGGGATTTAGACTAAAATAGTGCCCATCCTCTGAGGTCACAGACAAAGATTTCAAGGAGCAGTGGACTAGGGTCCTGGATAAAGCCTCTTTTGAGCAAATTAACCTAATAGTGTGACAAAGAATCCCATGTGGATGAGCTGCATATGAAGATCAATATGGAGATCAATCGTGCCCAGAATGAATTACAAGATGATAAACTGACTACAGCACTAAAAACTCAGAAGGATAAAATTATAAGTGTGAATCAGGTAAAATTCATACAAACTAGATCATGTGCACAATAACCCAGACATCTTTGAGCCAGTGCTGACACACCAGGCTGGGTGTACAAACATACAACAGCACAGGAATTCACTGAAAGTAATACTTAGTACCCAATAGTAGTGCTATATCAAATAAAACAGGCACCAAATCTGGTAGTAAAGGCAAACTTAATATATTATCATGATGTGCTGTAGACCGCTGAGTTTCCCCCTAATACCTACCTGCTGGGAGTTTTGTAACAAGTGGATACTGGAAATAGCGCTGTTCTCCATCTGTTAATTTACATTCTGCTCATTGGGCTATATTTGGCATGCAATTACATTCCTTTTGGTGAGTTTGTATTGCATGTGGGGACAATGGATTAAAGCATGGATTCTACTGTGTCTTCAATTTATTTTCCTGATTTACTACACAATGAGATTTTATTTTTTGGCTCAGAGAGACACGCTAATACCAGTTATCAGCAGTGTGCTCCCTCTGAGGATCTACATAGGCATCTATAAAGATAAGTGAGCAAGTTTTTTTTTTTTTCCTTTTGGTGAGTGGACAATTCTTTCATACCTTTTCACATGAAGGGAGGTTTTATTTATTTTTTGGACCAATTTTTCCAGGTTGTGATATTTCACCATTTTAGGCTGGGTTCACATTTCAGCACGTAGCGACTCCTAGAAGTCCAGTGCATCGCCATTCACCATTTCAAGTCCGATTTCAGCCTGAATTTTGGGGTGAATTTGTACCTGAAACAGACCAAAAGACACAAAGGGCTCCTGTGCAATTTGCACTGGAGCCACTGCAGAGATGTGTGAACTGGCTCTATCTCCTGCTGTGTGAATTGTATGCGGGGAAACCAACAACCAATTTACACTGGTGTAACCATCTTAAGGCAGACTTTTTTAGCCAGATTTAGAGACGTTTAAGCCGGTGTATCAGTAGATACGCCGTCATAACTCTGAATCTAAGCCGTCGTACATTTAAGTGTATTCTCAAATTGAGATGCACTTAAATGTAGCTAAGATACGACTGCCTGCGCTGTCGTATCTTAGCTGTCTAGTTCCACGGGCCGCTAGGGGCGTGAACGCTGATTTACGCCTAGAATGCGTAAATCAGCGAGATACGCCTATTCACGAACGTACGCTTGCCCGTCGCAGTAAACATACGCCGTTTACGTAAGGCGTGTTCTGGCGTAAAGTTAGTCGAACAAAAAGCTGGCCTAGCCAATGTTAAGTATGGACATCGTTCCCGCGTCAAATTTGGAAATTTTTACGTCGTTTGCGCAAGTCGTCCGTGAATGGGGCTGGACGTAATTTACGTTCACGTAAAAACCAATACGTCCTTGCGGCATACTTTGGAGCAATGCACACTGGGATATGTCCACGGACTGCACATGCGCCGTTCGTTAAAAAAGTCAATCACGACGGGTCACGAGTCATTAACATAAAACACACCCCGTTACGCTACGCCGTCGTAACTTAGGAGGCAAGTGCTTTGTGAATACAGCACTTGCCTCTCTGACTTACGGCGGCGTAGCGTATATGCGATACGCTACGCCGCCTCAAAGTTAAGCCAGTCTTTCTGAATCTGGCCATTTCACTATAATTGTTGACTGTTCTTTTCTGTTGTTGTATCACTGCAATTCTTTGTTTATCTCTTACACCTCTGAATCTGGGCCCCGAATAGTGAAGAGAGGTGGCACAGGAGTGTCACAGGTGCCCGTCAGTCTTGCTAGCAGCAGGGCAGGTGTTCACGCTGGGCAGCTGAAATCGTCAGAAGGCTCCAGTAAGCAGGCAAGCTGGTAGGCAAAAAAGCTGGTAGGCAGCAGACTGAGGCAGGCTGGCACTAGCAACAGCAGGCAGCTGAGACAGTTGCTGGTAGCAGACTAAGTCAGCCAAAACAGCAGGGTGGTAGACGGGTACCAGTGACAGCAGGCAGAGTCAGGCAAACCATGGTATACACAGACAGAATGGATTGAGTACAGGGCACAGGCAAAAACGTGAAAGGAGCTGGGTCTAAAACGGATCAGTGAAGCAAAAGCCAATGTCAGTGCAGGCGAAGTTCAGAGAGTGGTCAAGACAAGCCAGATCAGCAACTGGAATCAGGATACAGAATCACAAGAGCACAGGATACACAGGACGCTGAAACAAAGCAGCACTTAACCACGAGCACTGGCCCAGTTTAAAAAGCCTGTTTGGTGCCAACATCTGTCACAAGTGCACGCGAGTACCAGGGCACATGGGTATGCATGCTCCTACAGGTGTGCACATGAGTAAGCGCATTAGCAAGTGCCCAATTTCTGCAAGCATGAATTGGAAACATGTATTCACCTGTGTGTACAGAAGTTCATCCAGAGGAGCCATCTTGTCTATTACTATACCATACAAATTATATGCAAATTATATGAATAACAAAAATATACTGTCTGGTAGCTGCCATTTAGTGGACAGTAAAGATGGCCTGGCGGTTCGCCCGGTGGTTGTTTTGCGGCAAACTTTGCTTGTTTGCGGTCCGCCAAATCGGCGGTGTGAAGGATGCTTCAGTTTAAATTCTCCCTGCTTGGTTAATGCTGTGTTAGAAGGTGATTTCAGGTGTGACTCACTCTACTAACAGGCTGTTGAAATGTTAATTGATCTAGTGTGTTGTGTGAAGAAGCCCTGTGGTTACTGTTTACTGTGATTAGAAGGGGCTCAGGTTAATTATTCTAATTGCTTCATTGTGGTCAGGCTGTCTAGATAATGTATTCTGTTACACCTAGTAATTAACTCCACTGATGTCATTATCTAAAGAAAATGTGTTTTCAGAATCAGCTCCGAAATGTCTGCCCATGATCTGTATGGAAGCCCCAGTGTGAGGGGGGCGGAGATTTGTCATTGTAACAGTTTTGGAAATTACATATAAGCTGTGTGTTATACTATTAAAGTCTGTCTGGTTCCAGCATTCAGCCTTGGCTCATGTGTGGATGATTCTGTGATGTGCTGTTATGGGAAGAAGGGACTGTTTGACGGGGATATCATACCAATACCGTCACAGGCGGACATCTGGGGATGTTCTCGGCAGTCCGCAATTTTACATGGAGAAGAACTTTGCCCTATGACACATTCATCAGGTGGTGCAGGACAGCCAACTGAGACATTACAGCACATGAACATACCCCCTACCTTATAAATAGACCTGATCTGGCGGCCATCTTACATTCTGCTTTTTGTCAGTGTAGGGAGAGGTTGGCGTTTGGAGCAGGGACAGGCTGTATTTAATCAAATAGCTATCTAAAAGGTCCACAAAAGTCCTTTTAAGGACTGGTATAGGTGTACTACTTGCTGTGCAGTATATAGGTGTGTAATACATTCATATACTTTTTGTCAGTGTAGGCAAAGGTTGCCGTTTCCAGCAGGGACAGACTGTAGTGACACAAATCGTTACCCAACAGGTCCACAAAAGTCCTTTCAAGCACTGGTATAGGTGTACTACTTGCTCTGCAGTATATAGGTGTAATATACACGTATAATATACACGTATAATATACTTTTGAATATAGAAAGCATATTGTAGTGGATTTGTATTGTGCAGCATTGTGACTGGTGGTGTATTTGGTTACTGCTGAATTTTTGCCTCTCTCGCTGCGTTACCTCTGCTACACACATTGACAAAGTTTCATGAAAAAAAGTTTTATAACTGGTGCCATAAACCAGTTGCCCCCCCAAAATGACAGATTTTGTTATATACCTTCTTCCACATATACTGCGCTTCTCTAGAGACTTTTGTCACAGGGTCATTTAAAAAATGACAGGCAGAGGATAAGGCAGGCCCTTCCACAGGGGTGGTAGAGGTAGGGCAGGAGCACAAGGTCGAAGCCAAAGTGGGAAGTGGCACAATGTTCGTTCGATTACGTCAAAGGACGCACCAGACTTGGTTGACTGTCTCACCTCCAACACCACCACCACTATATACCCTCCGCTTGAGTCACAGGAATTATTTTCCAATCCATCAGAAGACATTTCTGATGCGCAGCCATTCTTGGCATTGGATCAGGAAGAGGAGGTAGCAACAGCCGGCACTCAGCAGTCTGACGACTCAGTACTCAGATCATCCCAAGGAGGTTGGTGCCCGCTGTTGCTGCCTACTCCGAGATCTCTATTGTTGGTGATAGGGAAGGTGACGTTTATGATGACGTGTCTACAGACGTCACGTGGGTGCCCACAAGAGAGGAAGAGGAGGGGAGTTCAGAGGGAGAGATGGATCAGCAGATAGGGAGGAGAAGCAGGCCTAACTTACATTGCACAGGAGGGACAAAGCAGACTCCTAATGTATCAGGAGCGAGCCATCAACCATGTACAGTCAACATCTGGCGCTCCCAGGACGCAGGCCCATGGCTCAGCAGTGTGGGCTTTTTTTAACGTGTCCGCTGCAGACAATAGTGTTGCCATCTGCAGCCTTTGCAGTCAACGCATATGTCGCGGTAAGCCCAACACTCACCTAGGGACCACCGCCTTAATAAGGCACCTGGCCTCCCATCATTGAGCCCAGTGGGAGCAACGCCATCAGAACCCACAAAGCCACACTCCAGGCTCTCACTGTCCAGCCTCTTCTCCTTCCCCACTATGCTCACAATTGTCCTCCACTCCATCTTCCATCATGCTGTCCTCACGTTTTCCGTGGCCCAAATGTTCGATCGTAAAAAAAATATGACGCCGGCTATATGTACTCTCAAAGTACCTGAGCTATATTATTGCTCTCATGAAATAAATGATGGTGACTGCGCTGTGTGAGGAAGTGGAAAGAGCAGATGCACAGGGAAGTGAATAGCAAAAACCCACCACTGAGTAATCGCTAAAACCAGTGGGGGTGGGAGGTCTGTGGGTCAGTAATGGTGAACAGCAATAAGCATAAATTAAATATTAACATATACTATAATTAAATCAAAATAGTGAACATCACAAACATGAAAAGCATGTAAATCCAAACAGCTTAGTTGATGTGAATGGTGCCAGAAAGTTCAAATATAACACACTCCAGGTGGAGTCCCAGAAGTCCCAGAAGAGGGAAGATGTGGGACCGTAATAAGGTAAAAAAGTCAAATAACACAAATAAAGTCTTAAAGTGCACTGTGAACGATAATAGAGGCCCAAGGGGGTATCCCGTGGTAGAAGAGCAGACTTCGGTGCGCACACCTCTAGTCTTGTAAAAGGCTCACCTCCAGGCCATAGCACGGACAGCCTAAAACCAATTAAACACTGTATGTTCACAGGCTCAGCAGGGTAGAGGTGACATCAAAATCTCCACATCAAATGGTCATGTTGAAAGTGAAAGACAAGGGCAGATATGGCATAATACTGTGACTGCAGGTATGGAAGATAATATATCACATGCACATGCACTCACATGGAGGCCTATAGCAGTGGGCCTATATCCTACGAACAGCGAGTTCGTGCGATCCGTCTTGATAGGTGCACTTCCTCTATCTTTCGGTTACCACCTAGGCATCCACTGGGTGTTGGGTGCTCGGAGGGGTATGTAAACAAAAAACAAGAGGAAGGCAATGGTGCAGCTCCGCATAAAAGGTTTAATATAAAAGAAAGGGTAAAAAAAACTCACATTCCCAGTGGTAAGGTGTTTCCAAACAAAACGAGCGCCGTGCTCGTGTTCCTCCCGTTAGGATGTGTGGGGTCTGGTACTTCCTGTCCCTACGCGTGGCGTCACATCACATGCAATTAACCACTTCAGCCCCGGACCATATTGCTGGTCAATGCCTGGGCCACTTTTTGCGATTCGGCACTGCATCGCTTTAACTGACAATTGCACGGTCGTGCGACGTGACTCCCAAACAAAATTGACGTCCTTTTTTCCCCACAAATAGCGCTTTCTTTTGGTGGTATTTGATCACCTCTGCGGTTTTTATTTTTTGAGCTATAAACAAAAATAGAGCGACAATTTTGAAAAAAAATGAATATTTTTTACTTTTTGCTGTAATAAATATCCCCAAAAATATATAAAAACAATTTTTTTTCCTCAGCTTAGGTTGATACGTATTCTTATACATATTTTTCGTAAACAAAAATCGCAATAAGCGTTTTTGATTGGTTTGCGCAAACGTTACAGCGTCTACAAATAGGGCATAGTTTTATGGCATTTTTATTAATATTTTTTTTTACTAATAATGGCGGCGATCAGCGATTTTTAACGGTACTGCGGCCTTATGGCAGAAATATCGGACACTTATGACAATTTTTTTTGACAATTGGCATTTTTATAGCGATCAGTGCTATAAAAATGCATTGATTACTATAAAAATGCCACTGGCAGGGAAGGAGTTAACACTAGGGGGCGAGGAAAGGGTTCATTATGTTCCCTACATGTGTTCTTACTGAAGGGGGGAGGGACTGACTAGGGGAAATTACTGATCGCTGTTCATACATTGTATGAACAGACGATCAGGCATTTCTCCCCCTGACAGGACCGGGAGCTGTGTGTTTACACACACAGTTCCCGGTTCTCGCTCTGTAACGAGCGATTGCGGGTGCCCGGCGGTGATCACGCACGCGCACACGCCCCTAGTGGCTGCTTCGCGAGGTGACGTAGATCTACGTGACCTCGCGCAGGGGAGCCGACCTGCCGCCGTATAACTGCGGCGGCTGGTCGGCAAGTAGTTAATTCTTGTTACTACAAATACTATATGTACTCTCAAAGTACCTGAGCTATATTGCCTCTCATACCTTTCTATTAGTTGCCAGTACAACTTGTGTATTATACATGTATCCTCAAAGTACCTGAGCTACACTTCTAGGCCTTGTCCTAATTGTTGAACATGTTCGCTCTAGCTTTTCTATGCTAGGGGTTGATGCTATTTCATAGCATCTCCCCTAGTGGCCTAAATACATGCTAAGGTTGATATGATGTAGAGAACTCCCAAACTCCTGGGGTCCCTTACTGATAATCACCTGCATGTAGTGGTGTATTGGGTTATTGACCTTGAACTAATTTTAAATGCCAAGCCTTGGTTGCATGTTGTAATGTGTCCATGCTTAGTAGCTCAACGCCTTTCTTTATGTGACACAGAGATGATGTATGGATCCCCCAAACTCCTGTTGCGAGGAGTGACGCCTGGGCCCTAATACTGAGTTGTCGCATAGAGAATCGCATTCAATTCTTGGCTAACCGCAGTTGTGGTTCACTCCGTTTACCAGTGCTGTTACAATGCCTAATGTACCACCAGCCACAGAATACAAGGTTGTTTGCTGTCAGGTGAACGCCTGTGGGCTAATTTTTGGGGCCTGTAATGGCCGATACTTCTGTATCCGGTGAATAGCTTAATGTACCACCAGCCACAGAATACAAGGTTGTTTGCTGTCAGGTGAACACCTGTGGGCTAATTTTTAGGGCCTGTAATGGCCGACACTTACTTCTGTATCCGGTGAATAGCTTAATGTACCACCAGCCACAGAATACAAGGTTGTTTGCTGTCAGGTGAATGCCTGTCGGCTAATTTTTGGGGCTTGTAATGGCCGGCACTTACTTATGTATCCGGTTTTTCACTTAATATTTCTGGTAGGTCAGTGTCTATGTTGTGGAACTATTTGTGCACAGCTAGTAAGTATTGTGTGGCTGCAAATATGACCTTCAGGTTTTTAATATTTGGCCTGTCATTAAAGGCAATGGGACCCACTGCAAATAACAGAGTAATGGTGGTGGTATTATTATTAGCTTTATAAATAAAGGCTCAATTGTCCTGTGGTTTGGTAGTATATCAGCTCTACACAGATTCTCAAAAAAACAACTTTGTTAGTTCTGTATAAAAAAACAAATGTGTTAAGAATGTGTTAAAAATAAAGCTTGGTATAGTAAAACACAACAGGCATAACAGTAGTTTGAAAATAAAACATCAGTAAAACCCTATGCAATATACTATAGATATACTGTATAAAGGCATGCCCTGCAGATGGTAAATGGAATATTGACGATGCCATATGGGTAGAAAAACTACTTTTATATGTGTTTGCTTATTTAAATACATTCATAACAGACTGTTGGCTTTGTTTGTGCCCAAATTTAAATAAACATTACATAGGATCAACAAACACAGAGTAACTGCTCTTTCCTAAAGCACACCGGTAATTTACCAAATGTAATGCTGAAAAGAAAGATGTAGGAAAACCAAAACTGTACCAGTGGTGAGGGTTTTATTGCGGGGAAGTAAGGGAAATATAGGGCTCTGTACACGGATGACTTTACACATGTTCATTGATGTATAGTGTAGACATGGGCGCCGTCAATAAATTTGTTTTGTATCATTCCATTCCGTATTAGCTGCTAATTCGTATTTTCGCTAGATTCGTAAAATTTTCGTAAAATAACTAACATTCGTTATGATGAATTTAAAAAGCAAACCCAGGAAGTCAGCAGCACTGCTGACTTCCTGGGTTTGCTTTTTAAATTCATCATAACGAATGTTTGTAATTGTTACGAAAAGTTAACGAACCTAATGAAAATTCGTATTCAATCCAAATTGAATTTCGGACACAAATTATGAAATACGAACTAATGGGCTACAAACAAACCCGGCAGGAACCCACATAACAGGGATGGTGGGAGCCCCTCATAATGAGCACAGCAAGGGGTACAGCCCCAGGAGGAAGTCAGCACAGCACAGGGATGGTGGGAGCCCCTCAAAATAAAGTTAACTAACATTAGACGAAAATTTGTATTCAATCCAATGGCAGTCGTCGACTCATTGTGAGGGGGTCCCACCATCCCTGTGCTGTGCCCACTTCCTCCTGGGGCTGTGCTCATTATGAGGGGCTCCCACCATTCCTGTGCTTTGCCGACTTCCTCCTGGGGCTGTACCCCTGCTGTGCTCATTATAAGGGGCTCCCACCATCCTTGTGCCGACTTCCTGGGTTTGCTTATTCATCATAACGAATGTTCGTAATTGTTACGAAAAGTTAACGAACATTTGACCCATTCTGTAAGAAATTCGGATCTAAAATTCGTCAATGAAATTTCTTATTTTGTAAAATTTGGAAGCATAGCAATTCGGATTTTGGATGCTTCTGAATGTACGAATTTTCGATTCCTACGAAACAAACCACACATGTCTAATATAGTGGTGATTACTGGATTTGGAGTAGAATATCCCTCCTCCATTCCCCATATTTGTCCCTTTACTGATATCCACACAGTTTAAATTAAACAACTGTACAGGAAAGTTTTATTTGTTGGGTATTTGCCATTGTCAATAGTGTGCACAGAAAAGCATGAGGCCCCTTTCACACATGCGGACCGTATGTCCGCTTTTTCATCCATCAGTGTATGGATGAAAAAGGGACATACATTGGTCCCTATGAGATCGCGGGTGTCAGCGGATGTTCTCCGCTGACACCCTATCTCATCCGGGTCCGCACTCCGATTCTGCAGACGGAGGAAAACCCTATTTTTCCATCCGTCTGCAGATTGGATCGGGTGAACACGGACAGACGGTCCGTGTTCATCCAATCCCCCCATAGAGGAGAGCGGAGAAAAGACAGGGCGGTCCCTGCACAGTTATCTTCACATGGACAGGTTTGTTCCTTCTCCTACATACAATGTTATTATGAAGTGAAATCCACCCCCTCCAAAACCATATATCCCATGACTCTCAGTGCAATTACTTAATTATATCTATAGGAGGCAGAAAATGTTCATCTGTTTTTTCCTACAACAATCTTCCTTCCTCCTTCTTACTATTAATTGTGTTCAGCTGAGAGGACAAAATTTAAATACATGGAGACATGGGGGAGGGAGAGGGGAGGTGGGAGAATAATAGATGTGATAAACACACTTTTTGTGAAAGCTAGATATAAACATAAGAGAAAATGATACTGGAAATATTGGCAAAAGTTCAAGTGATAGTAGCAGATGCTCAGGTGCAGGGGAAAAAAAAGGATCAAAAAAAGTCAAACACTTGCAATTAGTGATGATCGACTCATTTAAAACTCTCACAAATTAACTGATCTTCTCAGGTATCAAGTAAAGGTGTCCCTTGGAATTTCTACCACTTTTCTAGCATGATGCTTACCATACAACAATTTCATTCTTCCTCATACTTCCATCCAGACAAGGTTTTTTTTACTCGTCCATGTTTACTTTTTAATAAGTCCAAATAAGGGCATCTTTGTTGTGGTCATGTGACACATGTGCAATGATGACAGTTGAATATACAGTATATAAAGTACACACACCTATTATTAGGATCAGCATTTGTAAGATAATATGGAAGTCGACTGGTAAGGGGTCCAAAGGATTCTTTTATTTAAAGTGTTTTTCTATATACATTTTTTTTTTATTGTTATATTTAGGACTCAGAACATGTTTTTTGGTATTATGGTTAAAAATGTTTGTCCTTTACACGGCTCAGCAGCTCAAGTTGAAAACACATCCCGATAGTCAAAAGAGTAACTCCCCCAATTTACTATCTGCTCTGTGTAGACTCAGTTGAGATAAACAGACTAAAACGGTTACTGTTGTACTCTGTTTAGAAAACCCAGCATGATCTGTGCCACCATGGTTATAGATGCAGCCAGTAATAAATGTTTGTTTGTAAAAAAAATTAATAAAACACCTTCCAGAGTTAAAAGCTATTTAGCTATCAAAAATCTCTTTGATAGACCTTAAAATTATGTGCACCCACAAAACCATAAAAAGCCATGAAATCCAAATAGATGACATTTTAAGGGCTCTTGAACTGTACAGCTATGTGACAGTTTATTGTCAGGAGATGCTACCAGTGAATGAGGGAATGCCATTTGCTCTGTGTGTTACTATACTCCAGGGGTCTTGAATTAAAATTCAAGGAGGTCCGGTCACTAAAATGTTCTTTGGGCCGAGGTCCGAATCTCAAGTCCCTATCACAGCGCCCCTTTGCATCAGGTGTCCCCATCACAGGGCCCCTTTGCATCAGGTGTCCCCATCACAGGGCCCCTTTGCATCAGGTGTCCCCATCACAGCGCCCCTTTGCATCAGGTGTCCCCATCACAGCGCCCCTTTGCATCAGGTGTCCCCATCACAGCGCCCCTTTGCATCAGGTGTCCCCATCACAGCGCCCCTTTGCATCAGGTGTCCCCATCACAGCGCCCCTTTGCATCAGGTGTCCCCATCACAGCGCCCCTTTGCATCAGGTGTCCCCATCACAGCGCCCCTTTGCATCAGGTGTCACCATCACAGCGCCCCTTTGCATCAGGTGTCCCCATCACAGCGCCCCTTTACATCAGGTGTCCCCATCACAGCGCCCCTTTACATCAGGTGTCCCCATCACAGCGCCCCTTTACATCAGGTGTCCCCATCACAGCGCCCCTTTACATCAGGTGTCCCCATCACAGCGCCCCTTTACATCAGGTGTCCCCATCACAGCGCCCCTTTACATCAGGTGTCCCCATCACAGCGCCCCTTTACATCAGGTGTCCCCATCACAGCGCCCCTTTACATCAGGTGTCCCCATCACAGCGCCCCTTTACATCAGGTGTCCCCATCACAGCGCCCCTTTACATCAGGTGTCCCCATCACAGCGCCCCTTTACATCAGGTGTCCCCATCACAGCGCCCCTTTACATCAGGTGTCCCCATCACAGCGCCCCTTTACATCAGGTGTCCCCATCACAGCGCCCCTTTACATCAGGTGTCCCCATCACAGCGCCCCTTTACATCAGGTGTCCCCATCACAGCGCCCCTTTACATCAGGTGTCCCCATCACAGCGCCCCTTTACATCAGGTGTCCCCATCACAGCGCCCCTTTACATCAGGTGTCCCCATCACAGCGCTCCTTTACATCAGGTGTCCCCATCACAGCGCTCCCTTACTTTAGGTGTCCCCATCACAGCGCTTCTTTAAATCAGGGGTCCCCATCACAGTGCCCCTTTACATCAGGGGGTCCCCATCACAGTGCTCATTTACATCAGGCATTCCCGTCAGAGTGCCTCCTTACATCAGATGTCCCTATCAGAGTCCCTCTTAACATAAAATAAGGGTCACGCTGATGGGAAAATTTTATGTTAAGGGACACCCTTATGGGCACATTTCATATTAAGGGGCACTCTGATGGGCACAACAAAACGTAAAATCTGCCCATCAGAGTGCCCCTAATTCAAAATGTGCCCATTAGTGTTGCTCTTAAAATAAAATATGCCCAGAGTGCCCCTTAACATAAAATGTGCCCATCAGCGTTCCCCTTAACATAAAATAAGGGTCACGCTGATGGGCACATTTTATTTTAAGAGGCACGCTGATGGGTATATTTTTAATATGCACGCTGATGGGCACATTTTATGTTAAGGAAAACTCTGATGGGCACAATAAAATGTGTCCATCAGTGTGCCCCTTAACAAAATATGCCCATCAGTGTGCACAATATAAATATGCCCATTAGTGATCACTAGCTAACATGTGGCCCACATACCTTGAATGAGGGCACAACTGAAGGGGCGGAAGCTGTAAGATGAGAGCCAGGATAAGGAGAGCCATAACCGCCAGTAGCAGGGGGACAGGGCACGCACATGATGTCACTGCCCTTTTTTGAAAGGAAATCCAGGACCAGGTGTCAGAACACCGGGAACCGTGAGCAGCAGGGAGCAGGGTGCACACGTGACTTTGCGCCCCTACACGCAAGGAGAGCCGGGAACTGTGAGCTACAAGGGGGCGGGGCACGCACGTGACGTCATGCCCCTACTCGCGGCCGTGCAAGATTTTTAACTCCGAGACCTGCAGTGCGGCGTCACTGGTTGCTGGGGAAACCCGCGGTCCCAGCAAACAACTGGTTGAGGACATTTACCATTATGCTGGTGGCCTGGCGGTCCGGGCAGAAGCTTCACTTGGTCCGGACTCGGACCACGGGCCGCCATTTAGTGACGGCTGCTATACTCAAATATTTCTCTGACTCTTGGATTTAGCCAATATAGTAAATTGTGGTTGCCATTCCTCCTTGCGCTTCCTTGTCATCCTCGGATGGGTAAGGTGGCTTTTTAGCTTGTTGGTGCTGGCGGTTGTGTGGCTGGAAGAGGGTCTTTGATGCTTAAATCCCCCTCGATGCGCTGGAGCTTCTCTATTTAGCGGCCATCAGAAGTGTGCACAAGCCACGTACTAGGGCCAATTTAGACAGGAACCAATTAACCTACTAGCACGTCTTTGGAGTTTGGGAGGAAACTGGAGTACCCAGCAGAAACCCATGCAGGCACAGGGAGAACATGCAAAGTCCAAGCAGGTAGTGTCGGCATTGGCATTCAAAACCAGCGACCCTAGTGCTGCTAGGTGGAAATGCTAACCACTTAGCAACTGTGCCGCCCATGTTAGGTTTTAAAAGAAGCATCTTTCAGTATGAACACTGCCAGTTTGAGACAAGGAATTGGATTAGCTGAAATGTAAACCATTAACTTGTATGTTCAAAATTGAAGCGGGAAGTGGTGAATTTGGATTGGGCAGAAGATTTTGTTCTTACAATTTATAAAAGTCGAAATAAATGAAAATAATTCTAAATTATCTATTTAAAAAAAAAAAGAATTACAAGCCTGACCTCCGAACACAAACAAATTACCAGTACATGCAATTAGTCTCTTCAGTTTTCAATGTCCTAGACTTGTATAATGAAGAACTGAATATAATATACTGGTAGTTATGAATCTTTATCCCAGATGAGACATGTAAGAGAATACTTCAGTAGATTAGAGCCATCTACTCGTAGAGAAGCTAAAATATGAAGAAAAACTACGTTCTATGAACTCATTTCAATAATAATTTTCCTTTTCCTTTCTTTTGATTAGTATAATTTTGGGCTTCAAACCAAATAATGGTAAAACTACTTGTTCAGTTCGTAATTTGCTTTATGTTATTGTATAATTCCAACTGAGATTATACTTTAAAAGTGCCCTGTCATTATAATAAAAATGGCCGCCTGATAGTTATAAATAATTCATAAACTCACAGTATTGATTTTTCTGAAGCACTTAAAGGAAATATTACACTTGTGAATACTAGTCATAATGTGATCAATATAATCATGTAGAATTACAGTAGCTTTAAATTCATTTTAGATGAAACTTTAATGATTATTAGGCCAAAAAGCAAGCAAAGATATTAAGAATAACGAGCTTCAGGGCAATGGGTTTTTAGACATTGATATAACATTAATGGCCTCAGAGAAGATTTTATATTAGTACAGCTAAGATTTAAATTTGTATATGTATTTTTTTACTGCTTACTGTAAAATGATTTATTTTTATAACATTGCAATTATATGCCACACTCCTGTTCCTTGGGTTCTTGAAAAAGATATACATACAAAAAAGAAATAAGCGCACAACTCCAAACATTTAAATGTGCAATCACAAGGGAGTGAAATAATGTTATATCAAAACCATAAAGTGATAAAAAAATGATGTGTTGATACACCCTGTACCAGGTGAATAAAAAATATATAAATAAACCCAAAAAGAAGGGGTAATTGAGTGATCAAAGTCCTCAAAAAAAATATATCAAAGAAAATCCTCCCCTATTTAAATTCATTTTTCACTCATTTTTTTTATTCCTTCCTCTATTTAGAGGTCATATATCAATTTTTCCTCACTTGTAAGTGGGTTTAGCGCAGAGTTTTCCCCCCTTTTTTTTTCTTGAAAAAGATGCAAGGTTGTTAGAGGCAAATGTAGATGCTGTATACTTTGTGTTAAAAAAAATTGGATTAGTATACTGAGGTCCAAACTTGGTATTGCCAGAAACAATTCTTATGCAACAAATGTTTCAGCGATTTAAAACACTGAGTTCTTCAGTTGAAATACAATTAGTAAAATGCAAGTTAACCTCTTCAATACCAGACTGTTTAACCCCCTTCCTGCCCAGACCATTTCTCAGATTTCAGCATCATCACACTTTGAATGACATCTGGTTCAGCAGGGACTGGCCACATTTTGATCCATGTAGGGGCACTGTGATTGTACAAAAGTCAATCTACTGATGAAGAGGAGGAATTGAGTCAGTTTTGTTTGCTCAAAAAGATGGTTGAAAAAAAAAAACTCATGTAAGCACTGCTGTACTCAAAATAATTTTATGTCATACTTTTGCTAAAGATTCAGTTTTCTTTTGGTGGCATTTAACCACCTCAAGTTCAGACACTTTTAACCCTGTCTAGGCCAATTTTCAGCTTTCAGCACTGTTACATTTTGAATGACAATTACCCACTGTCAGGTTACCTGAGGCCAGGTGACAGATGCACCCTGTTGGGGTCAGGAGTGCACCGCTAAGGATGGAACTCTGGGTGGTTCAGGAAGGCAGGTCCACTGGAGCACCAACACGGATGCCACAGGGAGCTAGAGAACAAGATTCCCCAGGGCACAGGGTCTAGGAGCCAACAGTCGTTCACCAGAGCCTCTAGTGGGGAGGAGGGACTGCACTGCAACTGGCTCCAGGTCGTGGCCCCCAGGGTCTCCTAGCTCATGCCCATGGTAGGTTACAGGAGGATGGAGAGGAAGCAGCAGCCAAGGACAACAAAGGATAGGAAGGATATAAGCCAAAGGTCGGGGTGAATACCAGACAAGGATAAAGAGAGAACATGCCAAAGGTCAGGCTTACAAGCAGGCAGAGATAGTCGAGAACACACCAAGATCGGTAACAGAGACAAATGTAGAGCAAACAGTAAGCAGGAACCCAAACACACAATATTGCACAGCAAGGCAGGCTTGGCGAACACAGTGTTAAATAGTGGTTCCTGTTGAGGCTAGGATGGAACCACACTTAACCATGCAGGTGTGAGAGTACAAGCCCTAAGGCTGATACACAGACCAGGTAAGAGACAGACAGGTCATGAAAGAATTACTGCAAGGTCATGACACCCAGGCATGCAACAATATACCCAAATGTTTTTTTTTTTTTTGGGGGGACAGAGTTTTCTTTTGGCAGTATTTAATCATCACTGGGATTTTTATCTTTTGCTATATAATTAAAAAATATTTCTTGCCCCTCCTGATCGCCAGGCCAGCGCTACTCCTACCCTCGGCTGCAGATCCCTGGCCAGACACTCTCCCACAGACCCACCGGGGTTACCCACCACGCCTCCTGTACCCTGCAGTCTGTTCTGTGACACCCCTCTGGAAGTGATTGCAGGCCCTGGTAAACCCCGGCAGCCATCTTGGTACACCCCAGCAGACTCTAGTCCTGAGATGTGCCTCCATCCATAATGTAGTCTACCATGGGGGGGTATGGCCTAGAGGGGACACGAGACGACCGCATGAATTGATAATTCCGGGATATTGAGGACGAACAGAAGCCCTTTTTTTTGGGGACCTAACTTACACTTCCGAATATGGGAAGAACACGATCATCAACGGAGAACGGATCGCAACTCGGATCCAACATACCGGAGATGTTCCGTACCCGGGCCTCAACTCACTCCGCGGAGCTCCTGGACTCCCAGGCCTCCCTGACACCACAGGCCTTATCTCCGTCTCAACCAAGCAGGTCTGCGGCCCAGGTGGCCGGAGATACCAGGAGCGCAGCGCCCAGCCTTCTTGATCTGCAAAGAGATCTACAGTCGGTTGCGCTGGACATTAAACACACCCTGACGGCGGCCATTTCCGATCTGAAAACCAACCTCCAGGCGATGGGGAACCGCCTGAAGGACGTGGAGGAAGACACACAGCTCCAGGCCGCAGCAATAAGGCAAGTGCAGAAGACCTACGACATGCATCTCCCCCACGTTTGACCTTCACAGACATGTGGAAGACCTCGATAATAGAGGCTGCAGACACAACATTAGGGTGCGGGGCCTCCCCGAGGGGATCGACCAGGCCTCAATGCCCTTGGCGGTGTGCGCCATTTTCAATGACCTGCTCGAGCGGCCTGCTGATGCGCCCATCGAGATGGAAAGGATCCATCATGCCCTGAGACCCCCGCCCAGAGACTCTGAAGCACCCAGGGATATAGTGTGCTGTATAGTGAACTTTCCCCTGAAAGAAGAGATTCTTAAGAGAGCCAGAATCCGGGGACGTATTTTACACAATGGCGTAGACATAAAGTTGTTCCAGGACCTGTCCCACCCTGCGCCCCCTGCTGGACACTCTTCGGGCACGGAATATTCAATACAGGTGGAAGTTTCCATTCTGTCTGTCTGCTACCTCCAGAGGGCGCACCGCTCTCCTACGTACACCGGAAGACCTTCCTGCCTTCTGTGAACAACTCGACATACCGCCCATCGACATCCCGGAATGGTACGCATTCTATTTTCCGACGGATCCGTGGAAACCAGTCTCGCACGCTTCATCACCCAAAGCACAGCGCCAGAGATCCAGACGCCGCAGATTGGACCCTTCATCTCCTGATGACCGTCCATCCCGCCGCCACTTCCAGGCTCACCCTCCGGGTCACGCCGACACCCCGCGGAGGGGTAATCGAGGCATGTGAGCACCTCAGTGTTCGGCTCTGGAACCGTGGTACCGTGAGTTAAACTGTTTCTTCATTTTTCCTGCTCCCAGTCTGCCTCACCTCACCTCTATCCCTTCAAGAGCGCATAGAACTACCCTGGTTGCAATTTGCTTTGACTATACACCATGGGGGGGCGACCCTCTCCCATGGTCACATGCCTATGGCTCAGGCACGTCTTTATACACAACAGGGGACTAGCGGAACTTTAGCTTGCTTCCCAACAGGGCCCTACGAACTCTCATGTTGGTCAGCTTGCTCTTTTCCATGACATTGGGAGATCGGGGATGAAACCTGCTCTGACCCACCCGACATGCACCCTGAACTCGATGCTTCCGAGCGATGACAGGAAAGAATGCTTACTGATCCTTGTGCCTTTTTGATTACTTGTTTTGCCCCATGATACCTACGCTTAGACTCTGTGCCTGCTCAGCTCTGCTGGGTAGCTATAGACCACTACTACCTTGAATACGAACCCTGGGAGAGGCCTCACTCACTCCCAGGCCTACCTACTAAACCCTGAGGCTAGTTAAAGATTGGGACTGAGACCATTTTTGTTATCACCGTCATAGTGCCTTTTAACCTTACTTCTCATTTTCAGGAAATGTTATGTTCTCAAACACGGTTACCTGTCCTATGACTCCATGGCTGAGCTGAACTAAGTTGCAGTAATCCAGGTTTCTAGTTTATGTTATACATGTTAATGTTATGCCTATGCTGACGCAAAAGCCGTTTGCCACCTCACAGCTAGGCCCACAAGTTTGACCCACACACCGAGGCCTCTGAGGGATTCCCCCACGCACTTAGTCTGTTGTGCCCCTCCTAGGCCTCCTTTAACTCTCTTGACCCCATATGGTTTCCAAATTGCCTTACACTGTTTTGTTATTCTTTAAGTAGCTCTGGTAAACCAATTTACATTTCCTTGTCATCCTCCCTAATGCCAAGTCTCGGGCTCCCCTTTGGGTTTACTACCCCCACACAGTTGTCCAACAGGAATACAGCTGACATTCCGGAACCCTCACCCACCTTAGCACACCCTCTCTTTCCATCCCCCCCCTATTAGGTGTCTCGACTCGCCTCGCAGTCACCTCCAGATTTTTCCCCTTTACCCCCTCTAAGACTGAGGGGACGTGATTACTGAGTTTGATATTCAAACCCTCTCCCCCCCTTGTCTCACCTGTAGACTCAGGTTCCCAACCCATACCACTCGATTACCTGATTCCCCCCCCCTCTTCTGCCTGTCCCCTACTACCTTTTAACCCCCCTCCCTGTCCTATCTACATCCTACGCAAACCAGACCCTCAATCCTCTCTTCCCCCTCCCCTTCTCCTCCTAGAAAGACACTCCTCCTCCTCTTCCAGCAAGGTCAAGGCTTTTCCCGAAACCCCTTCTGATCTCTAGAATTCCACTAAATGGATAAGTCCAACCATTTATCTCTCAAATGCCTCTCTCTGAATGTGAAGGGCCTTAACATCCCCGAGAAAAGGTCAAAAGTCCTGGCAGCCCTCTCCAAACACAAAGCACACTTTTTACTACTTCAGGAGACGCATTTCAAGTCAGGAACAGTGCCAAAGCTTGCAAACCACATATACAAACAAGCCTGGCATTCCACGAACCCCTCCGCTAAGACCAAAGGGGTTTCTGTCCTCATTTCTAAGCATGCCGATTTCCGTCTGACTGACACTTTGATTGATCCAGAAGGCAGATTTATTTTCCTCAAAGGCAAGTTCGCAGCTAAACCAGTCACCATAGCTAACATCTGCAGCCTCAACGAACACCAAGTTACATTCTTCAGGAGGATAGGAGATTTGCTCTCCACCTTCCAGGAGGGACTGTTGATCCTCGGCGGGGATTTTAACACTCCTTTGAATCCCGCCCTAGATTCTTCCACTGGCTCCACCGCACTCCCCTATCGAGCCCTACGCTAGATTAAGTTGCGGCTCCAGAACCTAACACTACACGACACTTGGCGTACACTATTCCCAAACATCAAAGACTACACATTCTATTCCTCACCTCATCAAAAATATTCGAGGATAGACTATTTCTTTCTCTCCCAAGCAGACTTGTCATTTCTCTCTCACGCCACTATAGAGCCAATGTTCTTATCCGATCACCATCCGATAACAGTGACACTATCATTCCCGGAAGTAAACGTCTCCACGAAAATTTGGCGCCTAAACCCCTCTATTGAAGGACCCTGTTACAGTAGCCCAGATCAAGTCCCACATTCAAACTTACTTTCATGAAAACTCTGACCCAGACATTACACCTGTAAGTGCGTAGTGAGGGGGAAACTTATAGCCTTGGCGACTGCCGCCAAAAGACAACACCAGGAGCGTGTCAGAACGCTCATCCAAACTAGCAATAGATTAGAGAGAATACATAAACAAGCAGCCTCACAAACCGTCCTACAGGACTTGGTGCAGGCCAGATCTACACTCCTCGACGAACTCGGGAAATGTACGAGGAGGCGTTACGTTTTGCAACAAAAAGTGTTCTATGAACACGGCAACAAAAGTGGCAGGATGTTGGCCCGCATGATACAGGTAGCCAGGCCTTCCTCTAAAATCCACCAAATTCAAGATAAACACGGGTCTCTTCTTTCTAAGAATGAGGACATAGCGAAACACTGAGAAATTCTATGCTAACCTCTACAATCTACCCCGGGCGAATCCAGGAGGTAGCACTGCCTCCACCCGGGCCTCCCGAATACGGGATTTTCTGGCTGAGTACTGCCCCAAGCCCATTTCCTCACAACGAGCCAAAGCCCTTGAATCTCCCCTTTCCAAAGAGGAGCTTCACTTAGCCATAAAACAGATGAAAGTGGGGAAGAGTCCGGGGCCGGACGGCTTAACCCTTGTTTACTACAAAACATTTCAGGAGACTAAGCCAGGAGATGCTCAAAATGTTTAACTCCCTAGCGGACCCTCAAACCCAGATGGGCAGGCTTCTAGAAGCTCACATAATGGTCATCCCTAAGGAGGGTAAGGATCCCTTACTAGCCGCAAACTACAGACCCATCTCCCTACTCAACGTAGATATAAAACTCTACGCAAACATTTTAGCCAATCGACTGCTCCCTCTCATCCCGGGACTGGTCATGTTAGATCAAGTAGGATTTGTACCAGGCAGGGAGGCCAGAGACAATTCCATACGTGCTCTAAACTTACAACATTGGCTACAGACGTCGACAGCTAGGGGCTACATGCGAGAGGTCCTGAAGACCATAGGCCTAATGCCTCGCATGGCTACGTATATTGACGCCCTCTATTCCAACCCATCGGACAGGGTAAAGACCAACGGCTTCCTGTCAAACGCCTTTTACATTAGCAACGGCACCCGTCAAGGATGCCCCCTATCCCCCCTGATTTTTGTTCTGACACTAGAACCCCTCTTGAACAAATTGCGCAATAACACTGACATTAAAGGAGTTACCATAGCGGGGAGGGAATTCAAAGTTGCTGCTTTTGCAGATGACATCCTGCTGTCTCTACAACTGCCCAGGATCTCACTGCCAAATCTTCTAAAAGACATAAGCCAGTTTGGAGAACTCTCAAACCTAAATATAAACTATTCTAAATCATATGCCTTAAACGTCTCGCTGCCACACCAGGAAATGCTACACTGCCAGGACTCCTTCCCATTTAAATGGAAGGAGGTGGCTATTACATACCTGGGCATTCAGATTGCCAGGAATATGACGGAACTCTACAAACTAAATTTCCTGAAAGAAAAGAGCCCAGAAAGACTTGAAAGACTAGGCTAATTTGAACATTTCCTGGTTTGGCCATGCAGCTCTAATCAAGATGGTGATGTTACCCCGTTTATTATACCTGATACAGTCTATCCCAATTCATCTCCCCCTTCTTTTTTTGCGGCCTATAGACGAGCTTGCTCCAGTTTTCTGTGGAGTAATAAACCCCCACGCATTAAATACTTACGTCTCACTCTCCCCAAAGAGCATGGCGGAATCGGACTGCCAGATCTTTACAAGTATTACTTGGCTTGCCACTTGACAAGGATTGCGGATTGGAAAATCCACTGCCTAGAAAAGGCTTGGGTAGCCTTGGAAAGGCTCTCAATTCACACTCCAACACACATACTCCCGTGGCTCCCACCTCATATATGGCCCCAGACAATTAAAGCCCACCCGCTTATCTACCCAACTCTAGTAGCTTTCAATAAAGCGGTTTCCCAACATAACATCTCCTCCCATCTAGGCCCACTGACGTCACTAAGGGGGAACCCGGACTTTCCCCCGGGCGACCCCTCGTTTCTCCAGAAAGAATGGCCACACTCGGATATCTTTGCGAAACACTTGTTTTGGGGAGGGAACCCGAAGCCTTATGAGAGACTGGCAGCTGAGTCGCGCACGCAGTCTATCCCGTTTTGGCCATACAGACAAATGAGACACTATCTTTCGTCTAAAGCCCCGAATACGACCTGGTCCAGGCCCCTTACCCGTTTCGAATCTCTGAGCCTTCGGCAAGCCCCACAAAGGCACCTCATCTCATCCATCTACACCTTCCTCCAGACAAACTCCTTCCCATCCTCCAAACACCTACATGAATCCTGGGAGAAGGATCTTAAATTGACCCTCACAGATGAGGACTGGACAAACATTTACACGACGGCCCACAAAAGTTCATTAAATGTAGCGATCCAAGAAAATGGGTATAAAATAATTACCAAGTGGTACAGGACCCCTTCACGTCTACACAAATTCTCTCCCACAATCCCTAACATTTGTTGGCGATGTAACACTGATGTGGGATCCATGATCCACATATGGTGGGAGTGTGGGTCCATCCAACCGTTTTGGGAGAAGGTGCACTCCATCATTAAGACGGTAACAACATACGAGCTAGACTACAACCCTGCCCAGTACCTCCTACACCATTCAACCCTTCCGAAAAGCTCTTACCACAAGTCTTTAGCCATGCATATGGTGAATGCAGCCAGGTTATGCATCCCTAATCATTGGCGCTCACCTGACGCACCAACCATCAGAGAATGGCTATCTAGAATAGCAAAGATTGCAGAATTAGAAGAACTCATTTACACATCCCAGGAACGTTTACAGAAATTCACCCTAACATGGGCATGCTGGACCCACTTCACATTTTCTGACAGCTACAGATCCTACTTCCCCCCCTGAACAAATGCGTTAATGACTTGACCTCATCCTGTAGGGTCCATGCTCTTCCCATCCCTATGTCCAGACCCTTCACCCTTTAGGACCATCTGAAGGAGTGACTTTCATTCCCTCTCTCCATCCCCTCCCCCCATCCTTTTCATCTCTTTTTTCTTCCCCTCTCTTGGATTACCCCAACCCCCTATTTGATAGTATCGTTTGATGGATATTTTCTGTTCATTTATTTTTTGCAATGTATGCATGTCACTGAAACCAGTTATACTTCTGTTTTGATACCTGTCTATTGTGACTATCACATATGCCTGTAATGCTTCTTTTTACACCAATAATAAAAAAAAAAATTGTGGAAAAAAAAAAAAAAATTGGACATTTTGAGAAAAAAATTATTCTTATGCAGCTTACACACAACCATTTTTGATGGGCTAGAAAAAACAACGTTTTTTTCAACCCGATTTTTTTTAAGCCTGCCATGCCTACACACGATCGTGAAAAAAAAATGCTCGAGGAAAGCGTGGTGAGGTACAACACGTACGACGGCACTATAAAGGGGAAGTTCCATTCAGATGGCGCCACCCTTGGGGCTGCTTTTGCTGATTTAGTGTAAGTAAAAGTTCGGTGAGAGACGATTCTTTTCAGTCTTCGTGCTTTTCAGTCTGTTACAGCGTGACAAATGTGTTATCTCCATTACGAACGCTAGTTTTACCAGAACGAATGCTCTTGTCTCATAACTTGCTTCTGAGCATGCACTGTTTTTTCACGTCGTTAAAAGCCTACACACGACCATTTTTTACGACGTGAAAAACGACAACGTGAAAAACGACGCAAAAAAATAGAGCATGTTCTACATTTTTTAATGCCAATTTTTCATGTCATGAAAAATGCTCTGGAGCCCACACACTATCGTTTTTAATGACATAAAAAAAAAAAAAAAATTCACATCATGAAAAACGGTCGTGTGTACGCGGCATTAGTTTCTGTTTGGGATGAGCTTCGAGTTCGAGTCAAACATGAGTTTGACTCGATCATTGGCTGTTCGCCAGTTCGACGAACAGCGAACAATTTGGGGTGTTCACGGGAAAATTCGAAAAGCCTCCGAACACCCTGTAAAAAGTCTATGGGAGAATTCTAAAGTGCTAATTTTAACCACTTGCTTACTGGGCACATATACCCCCCTCCTGCCCAGGTGAAATTTCAGCTTCCGGCACTGCGTCGCTTTAACTGACAATTGTGCCGTCATGCGATGTGGCTCCCAAACAAAATTGACGTCCTTTTTTCCCCACAAGTAGAGCTTTCTTTTGGTGGTATTTGATCACCTCTGCGGTTTTTATTTTTTGCGCTATAAACAAAAAAGAACACCAATTTTTTTAAAAAATACAATATTTTTTACTTGTTGCTATAATAAATAGCCCAATTAAAAAAAATAAAAAATCAGTCTAGGCCGATACGTATTCTTCTACATATTTTTGGTAGGAAAAAAAAAATAAAAATCGCAATAAGTGACTGGTTTGCGCAAAAGTTATAGTGCCTACAAAATAAGGGACAGAATTCTTATTATTTTTTTTTTTTTTTACTAGTAATGGCGGCGATCTGCGATTTTTATTGGGACTGCGACATTATGGCAGACACATCGGACACTTTTGACACATTTTTGGCACCATTCACATTTATACTGCAATCAGTGCTATAAATATGCACCAATTACTGTATAAATGTGACTGGCATTGAAGGGGTTAACACTAGGGGGTGAGGAAGGGGTTAAATGTGTACCCTATGTAGTGTTCTAACTGTGGGGGAAGGGGGGTGACTGGGGAAGGTGACCGATCTGTGTCCCTATGTACAAGAGACACAGATCGGTCTCCTCTCTCCCTGACAGGATTGTGAGAGCCGGCAATGAGAAATGATCTCATATGTTTATATATGAGATCCTCTCTCATTGGCCGCACAGATCGCCTACCAAATGGCCACTCCGATTGGCCGTTCACGGCGATCTGTTATTGGCTGTGTCCAAGGGACACGGCCAGCACATAAGTTCCCCGCTGCGCGCTCAGGAGCGCGTGCAAGGAACGAGGAAAGGGGCAGCCGTAAAAAGACGGCGTCCCAGAGAAGTAGAGCCATCCTGCGGCCGTATATAGTCGTACGGCCGCCGGGAAGTGGTTAAAGGTTAATTTTCAAGTCGTCCTAAAAAGTTTTGGGGACCTGGGTCCTGACCAAGGGGACATATATCAATGCAAAAAAAGTTTTAAAAATGTCTGGTCCCGGCAATACAGATAAAAGTAATAAAAAAAAATTGCAGGGGTCCCCCTTAATATTTATACTAGACCCAAAAGGGCCTGGTAATGGACTGGGGGGGACCCCTGTCATTTTTTTTAAATTACTTTTCTCTATATTGCCGGGACCGACAATTCATGAATAGCCGGGAATAGTTTTAACCACTTAAGGACCGCCCAATGACAATATATGTCAGCAGAATGGCACCGCTGGGCACAATCACGTACTTGTACGTGATTGTATAAAGCCCAGCGGTGGGTCGCGGGCGTGCTCCCGCGACCCGGTCCGAGGCTCCGTGACCTCAGCCGCGGGACTCGCGGACCCAATTGCCGCTACAGTCCTGTGATCGATCCCCGGAGCTGAAGAACGGGGAGAGCCTCGTGTAAACACGGCTTCCCCGTTCTTCACTGTGGCGCTGTCATCGATTGTGTGTTCCCTAATATAGGGACGCACAATCAATGACGTCAGACCTACAGCCACACCCCCCTACAGTTGTAAACACACTTCAGGGAACACATAACCCCTTCAGCGCCCCCTTGTGGTTAACTCGCAAACGGCAACTGTCATTTTCACAATAAACAATGCATTTTAAATGCATTTTTTGCTGTGAAAATGACAATGGTCCCAAAAATGTGTCAAAATTGTCCGAAGTGTCCGCCATAATGTCGCAGTCATGAAAAAAAATCGCTGAACCCTGCCATTAGTAAAAAAAAAAAGAATTAATAAAAATGCAATAAAACTATCCCCTATTTTGTAAACGCTATAAATTTTGCGCAAACCAATTGATAAACGCTTATTGCGTTTTTTTTTTACCAAAAATAGGTAGAAGAATACGTATCAGCCTAAACTGAGGAAAAAATAATTTTATATATGTTTTTGGGGGATATTTATTATAGCAAAAAGTAAAAAATATAGAATTTTTTTTAAAATTGTCACTCTATTTTTGATTATAGCGCAAAAAATAAAAAACGCAGAGGTGATCAAATACCACCAAAAAAAAGCTCTATTTGTGGGTAAAAAAGGACGCCAATTTTATTTGGAAGCCACGTCGCACGACCGCGCAATTGTCAGTTAAAGCGACAGTGCCGAATCGCAAAAAGGGGCCTGGTCTTTTACCTGCATTTTGGTCCGGGTCTTAAGTGGTTAAATTACTTTATTTTTTTATCATCAAAGGTTTATTAAAGCCAAAGGTTGCAATACAAATTTCGCATTGAACAAGTTATACAGTAGTGTATATAATGTAGATGAAAGGAAAATGCAACATTCAGTCCAATTGGCATAAGAGCATTAACCTGTTCTTGGTCCCAGCGTAAAGAACGGTGGGTTGTACTTGGTTCCACATCCGCGGTAGCACTAAGCAGCCACCAGCCCCTTGGTTGTCCCTTCTCCCCCTTTTCAATTTTCTCCCCCCCCCCCCACTATTCATCCTCCCTTTCTTTTTCTCTTCCCTTTTTCTCCTTCTTTTCTCCTTTTTCCTTCATTCTATCCTTTACCACTCAGTCCTTACCCAATCTTGCCTGTTCCTTACCTATCAACAATCCGCCACCTCCCTCCCTCCTTCCCTACCAAAACAACCAATCAGGTTTATATATCTATATATTTATTATACTGTTATGCCCATATTCAGATTTCCACTACCAATACCCCCATGCCCGCCGTGGGGGGAACCATCCTTCGGGCGCCCTGGTTCTGTGCCTTATCAATTCACTCATGTGGTAAGTTTTTATTCCCTTGTACATTACATATTGTACTGCTGAAATGTATTATATATGTTTATTCTACTATATAATTCACAGATTGGTTTCCTGATGAAGCGGTGAACCTCCGCGAAACTAGTCGACCATGACCAACTGTTGATATATATATATATTTGTTTTGTCTATTTTAATAATAAATTCCCCCTTTTTTTATCTATTCCTGTTTTATATTGTTTCATCTGTACCGAGATAGTCCCGCTTCTACTCAACTGTGTGGGCTGTTGTGGGTTCAGCCTCAGCAACTGTTCCCCTCCCCCCATGCTCCCCATTTTTCGCAATTAACTGGGATGATGGTACATTACTTTTACATATTATTGTTTATATGAGGCTATACTCTCAATTTTGTCTATATTCATTGGGTGGATAACACACCCGTTTCTCTTCCCCCCTGAGTGCCTCTAACTCATTACCCCTTTTACATTACATTTAATTACTTCAATGAATGCTTGGTGACCTAGGTCTGATATTATATGTAGTGCCGGCTGGATATTTGACATGTCCTATATGGGACAGGCAAATTACTATCTAACTTATTGTTATGATCATGTAACTTTGTATATACTTGCACCTTGACTAGACTGTATTTCCCCGACCAACATGGTGAAATTATTACATCCCACATTTTTCATGTGGTTTTATTAGTTAACATTTATTAGATAACTTTCCTTATCCTTAAATTGTCTATTATCTACCATTATGATCCATGTATCCCTAACCTTGTTACTTAGATTATTGTTCTAATGTTCACCCTCATCGCCTCGGGAATATCAGCTTTTGTCTATAGGTGTAATTTAGTGGTGATCCTTTCCCACACCATTTTTTTAATTCTCTTCATATATACCAACCTACTGCATTCCAACTTAGCTACCTTGTTATCTTAAACAACTATGGGCATTATATAAATACACTTTTGTATCACTTTGTCCCAATTCTGGGACCATTCACAATGTATCACTTCGGTTAGTTTTGTATTCACATCTAAACAACCGTTCTCTCTTTCACCCTTTCTATTCTTATCACCTTCACTTATTCAATTAACATTCACCACAAGACACTATAATTATCTAGTTATTATGATTAAATTATTATAGCTCAATTTAAGCACATCCTGGGTTCTGTGCAATAGGGGATATCAGTCTTGGTTGCCCCATAAGGCTTAGCCTCCCCAGTTTCTCAAATTTTCACTTTATTTTTTATTTTCACCACCCTATTGCACTATATCACATGTTTTCTTTTATTTATCCCCCGCCCTCTTGCAGGTTCTTTTTTGCAATGGCAGCTGTCATTATTGATCAATATTCTAGGTCGCCATAAATTAGCAATCATGTTTGTGGGATTCATACCCCCACTTATTATACTTACCCCCTTGTTTTTTACTGCATTATCATGATGTTTATTCTTGTTACCATATTACCCCTTGAGTGCATTGTGTGCGGTCCCGGGGTGCCCGTGCTTCCCCACTGCGGCGGACATGTGTTTCCCCTGGAGGGGGTGTGTTTCCCTTCCCCCCCCACCCTCTCTTGCTCCCCCGGCTGGGCGTCTAGCCCGCTGGCCTAGGTGGAGCGCGCTTGCACAGGAGGGCTAATTGCGCACCTGTGCAGTGCGGGGAAACTGACCCGGTGACGTCACGGCGCCGTCAATTGGCGGCGTAGGTGATGTCTCCGGGTTGGGGTAGCTCATTTAAGGGCCGTCTGGCCCCCGGATGAGTCGAGTGGATCTCGCCTCTTGTGGCTCCCGGTCTGGGCAGTGACAGGTCTGGAGTCTAACGGCAACCTTGGGGATCCTCTTGGATGTACGTGCAGTCCCTTGTTTCAATGGTTCTGTCCATGCACTACAGTGCATTGTCTCCGTTTTGGGTACTTCCATGGATGACACAACACTGGTTCTCACCAGTAATTTTGGACTTCATTTTAACACTGCACCACCTTTGATCCCCTCACATTGCCACGCTCCTGTAACCAGCCTGCTGCCTTATTGTACCGAGACTATCCCATCCTCCACCATGGCCTGGCTTTCAAATTCCACGGATGTAACTACCGTGGTAAGCATTATCTTTGGCATAATTCCCAACCAAATTCCCCTTTCTCTCACCTCATCCTTCCCCTCCCATCCCATCCCAGCCCCCTCCCCCCCCCCTGCTTTTATTCCCCCCCCCCATTCCCCTTGGTTGTCCCTTCTCCCCCTTTTCAATTTTCTCCCCCCCCCCCCACTATTCATCCTCCCTTTCTTTTTCTCTTCCCTTTTTCTCCTTCTTTTCTCCTTTTTCCTTCATTCTATCCTTTACCACTCAGTCCTTACCCAATCTTGCCTGTTCCTTACCTATCAACAATCCGCCACCTCCCTCCCTCCTTCCCTACCAAAACAACCAATCAGGTTTATATATCTATATATTTATTATACTGTTATGCCCATATTCAGATTTCCACTACCAATACCCCCATGCCCGCCGTGGGGGGAACCATCCTTCGGGCGCCCTGGTTCTGTGCCTTATCAATTCACTCATGTGGTAAGTTTTTATTCCCTTGTACATTACATATTGTACTGCTGAAATGTATTATATATGTTTATTCTACTATATAATTCACAGATTGGTTTCCTGATGAAGCGGTGAACCTCCGCGAAACTAGTCGACCATGACCAACTGTTGATATATATATATATTTGTTTTGTCTATTTTAATAATAAATTCCCCCTTTTTTTATCTATTCCTGTTTTATATTGTTTCATCTGTACCGAGATAGTCCCGCTTCTACTCAACTGTGTGGGCTGTTGTGGGTTCAGCCTCAGCAACTGTTCCCCTCCCCCCATGCTCCCCATTTTTCGTAAGCAGCCACCTGGATGAGAGCGGATTTAGATTTGTATGCCAACAATTCTGTGAATCAATAAAACATCATGTTAAGCAAATTACTCTTATTTCAGTGAAAGATATCAGAGAAGAAAGAGGAATAAAGAAAACCATAGGTAAGGTAGGTAGAGGTGGGAATTATCGCACTGATGGCAGATTATTACAGTTACTTAGAAGAATCGGTTCAAGGATCTGTCTCAGCAGACCACTTTCGCCTGTTGTCTGTGTTCTATAGTGTCTCAGGGGAATATCAGGGTGAGCTAAGTGACATGTAGCATGTGTCGTCCACTTTTTTTAAGCCAATCTCGGATGGAGGGTGGCTTGGGGCTTTTCCAGAGGACAGGGATTAAGGATTTGGCAGCGTTCAAGAGGTGCTTGGTGAGCGAATTTTTGTAACGTTTCATGGAAAAGCTGGTAATGTGGAGTAGACAACATGCCGCATCCAGTTTAAGGCTGGTCTCCGTGATTTGTCTCACAACCCCCCTCACTTTGGACCAGTAGTCGGATATGCCCGGGCAGTCCCACCAAATGTGTTTAAGGGTACCCGTTTCAGTCTCACATCTCCAGCACTTGCTTGAGGTCTGTGGAAACCATCTGTGGAGTTTGTCTGGTGTTTTATACCAGTGTGTCATTAATTTGTAAGACATCTCCTGTAATTTAGTGCTTATGGAGCACTTATGTGATAGGATACAAGCCTGTGTCCATTGTTTTTCAGTGATGGTTGTGTTTAAGTCATTAGACCACATTCGTCTAAACCGGTCGTCCGACGTGGTAAGCAAAGTTTGTAGCCATGCGTAGCTGGTGGAGGTCGCTCTAACAAACTGTGAGCTATCTGCACAAGCCTGTTCAAGATCAGTTAGCTCCCGTGAGAAAAAAGGTTTCCCCTCTCCTGAAGTAGCATAGTCCCTAATCTGAAAAAACGACAGCCAGGATAGTGCCCGTAGTCTATTGTCATGTTTAAGTGCTGTAAGGTTTTTGAATTTTCCACAATTAAAACAGTCTGCCAGTAGAAGCGAGTTATTAGTCTTGGGTGAGAGCAGAGAATCATTCCCCACTCCCGGGGGGAAGTCTGGGTTGTTCCTTAGCGGGGTAAGTGGGCTTAGGGCGTCTGTCGGGTCAGTTTTGGAGGCTACTTCGTGGAATAGGCGCACGGTGGTGCCAGTTAGTGGGTTCCTCTTGACAAAGTCAGACTGACACCGCCATGGGATCCAGGGTGAGAACATTAGGGGGGTCTCAAACAGTGAGTTTTCTAGCTTAACCCAGTCCTTAGACCTACCATGGCAATGCCAATCTATCACCCTCGTGGGATGCCAGGAAGTAATTGTAGAAGTTTGGAAGCCCCATACCGCCCCTGTCTTTCGGTCTTGTGAGTAGAGAACTTTATCCTAGGTTTTTTATGCTTCCATAAGAACTGCACGAGAGCTAATTGTAGTGTCCTAAAAAACGCTTGAGGGATTCTGATTGGGAGGGCCCTGAGGAGATAAAGTAACCGCGGGAGGATAACCATTTTTCAAAACTGCCGCTCTCCCAAATCAGGAGAAAAATCTGGTATTCCAGGCTTGCAGGTCTTTGCGTATATCTTTTAGTAGTGTGGGGAAGTTTTGTTCAAAAACGGATGTTAAGGCAGGAGTCAACCAGACACCCAAGTACTTAAGTGCCCCTGACACCCACTTGAAGGGGCAGTTGGTCCGGGTTTTTGTTAGGGATTCTGGTGTTAAGGGGACATTCATTGCCTCCGATTTGGTGAAATTGATTGAGGTTCGATAAATAACTATAGGTTGAGAATTGTTTCATTAGATTAGGTATCGTGATAGGGGGGCCCGTCAAGAAAAATAGGAGGTCGTCAGCATAAGCTGCTATTTTGTATTCTGTGCTAGCAATTGTAAAACCTGCTATTGAGTCATCTTTGTTGACCGTCCTGATGAAGGGCTCCAACGTCAGGATGAACAAGAGCGGGGACAGGGGGCACCCCTGCCTGGTCCCATTTGCAATTACGACCTCCTTTGACAGGGAGCCGTTGATTTTTAGCTTAGCTGTGGGCCTGGCGTATAGGGCATTGATCCATGACATCATGTGTTGACCCAGGCCTATAAATTTGCAAGTGGCTCTCATATAGTCCCATGCGACTATCGAAGGCCTTCTCCGCATGTGTGGACAGGAGAAGGCCCTCGACGCTGCCCTTATGCGCCTCGTTTGTCAGGAGCAAAGCCTTGATCACGTTATCACTCGCCTCCCTGCCCGGAATGAAACCCACCCGTTCCTGGCCCACCAGGGATGCCAACAAGGGTCTCAATCTGTTGGCCATTATCTTCGCTAGGATTTTAAGGTTCAGGTTCAATAATGAGATGGGCCTGTAGCTTGAACACTGTGTGATCTTTCCCTGGCTTGGGGATCAGTGTAATATGGGCAGAGAGGAAGTCAGCTGGCACCGATCTGGGAGATGATAGTGAGTTTAGAGCATTTGTCAAGTGTGTTGACAGCGTGTCGCAAAATGTTTTAAAGTAAATTGATGTGAACCCATCAGGTCCTGGGCTTTTCCCCGACTTCAGATCCCCGATTGCCAACTGAGTTTCCTCCACCGATATCCGACTCTCTAGTGGGCCTAGTAAGCCTTCATCGAGTTTGGGGAGACCACTTCTATTTAGATAGTCTTGTATAGCAGCCGCTCTATCATCGACTACCCTTCGAGGTTTGTGTTGTCTCTGCAAATTATAGAGTTCTGAGTAAGAACGATGAAACTGCGCAGCTATAGCCTCTGTGGAGACCTCTAATATTCCGCTATGTGACTTTATGCTGGGAATGTGGTTAGCTGCGTTAGCTTCCCGTAAGGCTCTCGCTAGGAACTTCCCCATTTTGTCACCTGCCTCATAGTAAAGCTTCTTTTTAAAAAATAGCATTCTCTTTGTTCTAGTGTCGAATAGTTCCTGCAGGGTTTTCCGGGCTTCGAGCAGTTCTGACGCAGACTGTTGTGACAGGGATTGTTTGTGTTGGCTCTCTAGATTATGTATTTTATTGGTTAGGTCCGTGATTATTTGGGTTTGTTGCTTTTTCCTCTGGGATCCCAGTCTGATCAACTCCCCTCTCATGTAACACTTATGTGCCTGCCAGACCATCATGGGGTCTGTTTCGGGCGTAGCATTCAGACGAAAGTATTCTGAGAGAGAGGAGGTGATCCCTGGGAGCAGCTCTGGGTCTGTCAAGAGTGAGGCATTCAACCTCCAAGTGTTGGGTCTAGGTGCTGAATGTCCGGGGTCTAAGATTAAGGAAATCGGGGAGTGGTCAGATAGCGATTGAATACCGATGTGTGCCTCCTGCACCAGGTGAAGGTCCCGTTGGGTTATGAAGAAGGTAGTCTATGCGTGAGTATCGGTTATGTGGTATCGAGTGAAACGTATAGTCTCTGGTGTCAGGGTGGAGGAATCTCCAGGTGTCTATCAGTTGTAAGGAATGCAGCATTTTTTTAAGTCTCTTAAGTACACGATACGTAATGCATGATTTGCCTGAGGAAGAATCTAATTCCGGGGCTAAGGGTACATTAAAGTCCCCCCCTAAGATAAGGGAGCCTGACATGAACCCATCAGTTCCTGTGTTAGTGTCCGACAGAAGGTGGTGTGCGCTGTGTTGAGGAAGTAAGCATTTGCAAGGGTGATGGGTTTGCCCATGTATGTGCCCTTTAAGAAAACATAACGTCCCCCGGGGTCTACCAGGCGGTCTGTGAGAGTAAAAGGTGCAACCTTGCTGATCAGGATGGATACCCCTTTGGTCTTAGCCTCGTCATTGGTTGCATGGTGGGCCGCAGTGTAGTTATTAGTCAGTTTTTGTACATGTCCCGTTTTTAAGTGGGTCTTCTGCAGGTAGACAAAATGGGGCTTACCTTTTTTAAGTTCTCTGAGCAAGGATGTCCTTTTCTCAGGTATGTTCAGGCCTTTTGTGTTGTGGGATATCACCACCGGGCTCCTCCCCAGGGATGAGTAGGCCATCTGTCTCAGACTAAGCCGCCACCGACCGTGACTCTACAATAAACTTTTAGAATGTTGTTAAGTATCTATGACAACCAGGTGATGTAAAATCAACTGCAATCAGTGTAATGGGGGAGGGAGGGGAGGGGGAAGGATGGGGTAGAGATTAGAGGAGTAGCAGCAGTAGAAGATAGAAATAGAATGGTAGAGGAGAAGACAGGTAGCCGGAAATAAATCCAGCAGCGAGAGAATCAACTTAATCACACTTCAGAGCAATAATAACAGTCTCCAAAGTAAAAACAATTAGTGTGCCGGGATAGAGAGAGCTCCCTCCCAGCCCACTCCTTGGGAACGTGAAACGGCAGCAACCAGTGTTCCTATATGGGAAAAAAAAAACGGGCAAACAAAGAAAAAAAAACTAACTGGTGCAAAAATCGTTTAAGACACACTAACAGTAGAACATGGGAGTGAAAAGACACAGCCTTTCTTATAGACAAAAAATAAACTTGGACCAGGATAAAGAGATCGGGACCCCTCGTGGGATAGGGCACAAAAATAAAATAACATATAGCAAAATTGGTGATCAGTCAGATTAGAGGCTTCCGGCTCGGCTCTGGGAGAAAGGTCAGCATAAGCCAAGCACTTAAAAAAAAAAAAAAAAAAAAAAGGGGGAAAACCCAGGTGTAAAAGGGGAAATTAGACAGACTCCTCAGTGTACATCAAGCCAACTGTAACAGTTACCGCAGAGAATGAATCCTCTTGAGCGATGAGAGCTGTTAAATTCCGCTTCCAGTTCTGGCGCGAATGACCATCCCTTTTCAGCAACAGACCGTGGGAGTTAGGTCAGGCATCTGTTCAAGGGTCTCATCTCAGTGCATGCACCCCGTTCTCCCATCCTTAATGACATGTGCAGGCTACTAAGGCGGCATACATAGCTCGATCATCTCAGGGTTCCAACATGCAGAGTAAGCCTTAAATCCTTCCACCAAAATAACCGTCCCATATTTTCTCCCACGAGAAGTCCAGGTGATTCGGTGGTAATTAGTCATAAGCATGTCCCCTAGCAGGGGTGTGGCGGGGTGCCGGAGTCCCAGCTTGGGAGTTCCCTCCGCGGCCTTGCTTCTGTTTCTTGCTTTTCTGCTTGTCAGGGGTGGAGAAAGGCGAGTCAGGGGGGCTTCTGGTGAGGGGTGGCAGAGTGTATTCCTGATACCAATCGAGTAGATCCATAGGTTCCAGGTTCAGGGCTTCACAGAAGTAAGGTAGATCCGCCGGAGCACGCAGGGTGTGCTGTTTGCCTGCCACCGTGACTACGAGAGCAAAGGGGATTAGCCAAGTGTATTTAATCTCCCTCTACCTTAGTTGTTCCAGCAAGGGGCGCAGAGCTCTGCGGTTCTTTAACGTGATCTGTGACAAGTCTTGGTATAACATGATGTTTGCACCATTAAACACTATTTGGTCGTTTCTGCGGGCTTTCCTCATTATATCCTCTTTCAGCTGGAAATTCTGCAGGCAACAGACCACGTCTCTTGGTGGAGCATCATCCGGGCCTCTGGGTCTGAGGGCTCTGTGGGCCCTGACGAATTCTATTGCAGTGTCCTCCTGTCTCTCCAGCAGACTGTTAAACACCCTCTGTAGAGCAGGGATGATCTGGTCATTCTCTACAGATACCGGTATCCCCCTCACCCTCACGTTACATCTGCATCAGCGGTTGTCTAAGTCCTCTAAATGACAACTCATTTCAATAAAATGTGCAGCGCGTGTGTCAGCCACTTTTTCCAGTCTATGCAGGGCCCTGTCTCTTTGCTTCCCCTTCGCCTCGACTGCCTCCATTTTGTCAGATAAGACAAGTATGTTGTACTTTAAGTCTGTAATTGCCGCCGAGAATGTGGCTTTAATGTCAGCCGCTATGACAGACATGTCTGCGAAGGTGAGGGGTTTTCCCGAGCGGGGTCAGCTCCTACCTGAATCCTCTGCGTTGAATTGCGAGTCCTCGCTAAAGTCATCCTCCTCGTGTTGGGGCCGCGCCATCTTGTGAGGAGCCGCGTTGTTTCGCTGGGCCGAGGCTGATTTAAACAAGTCCGGGATGCTCCTGGACGAGGATGCGGCTGAATTGCGGCGTGTTCTGGTGTGCGGGGTCTGGTATGTCAGCTTGTCCATTTATAGGTACCAAGTGGCAGGTTAAAAGGCTGTCGGCTGTGTCTTAGCACGGAGCTCCCTTAGTGTGCGTCCATCTCGGTTGCTGTCCAGGCCACGCCCCCTAAATTACTTTCTTTCCTTCAGAAATGACACTTTGTAGAGGGACCATTCTAAACACGGGAAACATGCACTACTTTACATGCATACTTAAGACACCCCCCAGGTACGAAATTTAAAGGAATATTTCACTTTCATGGTTTCACGTTAAGCATTATTAAAATCACTGCCCTCTGAAAAACTGCCGTTTTTAAAACTTTTTTGCATTGACATATGTCTCCTGGGGCAGGACCCAGGTCCCCAAACACTTTTTAGGACAATAACTTGTACATTAAACTTTAATTTGATTTAAGGTCTAAAAAAAAATCATGTTCATGTCCCATAGACTTTAACGTTGTTCGCGTGTTCGAACAAATTTTTGGCTTTTTCGCATTTTCTGGTGCGAACCGAACTGAGGGGTGTTCGGCTCATCCCTAGTTTCTGTTATAACATTTTGCAAATCTTTCATAAATTTACTGTGTGCAAGTTATTGAGTCTGCAAACTATGTAATATATTTGAAAATCAATTAGTCCTGATGTACTGACCGCCCATCTCATTTATTGAAGTCCTAAAATGCCGGAACCCTCCTGACCCTTGTGCTGTGCCCTCCTAACCCCTCGATACTGTGCACTCCTACCCTATGTATTGTGCTCTCCTGTACTGTGCCCTCCTGCTCCACTATTTTGCACTCCTACCCCCTTACTGTGCCCTTTCGCATTCCCCTGGGCCCTCCTTGCCTGCTTGTACTCTGCCCACTTGCCCCCCTGTACTGTGCCCCCGTGCCACGCTGTATTGTGCTCTCCTGACCCCCCTCCCATACTGTATCCTCCTGACCCTCCTGCACTGTACCCTGCTGCCTTTCCCCGTTGTACAGTGCCCTTTGTGTTGATTGAACTGCAGTCTATGCATTAAGATAAAAAAACCTTCTGTGTGCATGAGCCCCCCTAATACGTACCCAAGCCCCATCTCTATCCAGCGATGTCACATGAGTGCCATGGCCATCTGGGACTCTCTCTCCTGATTGGCTGAGACACGGCAGTGGTGCTATTGGCTCCCGCTGCTGTCAAAGTCAGTTAGCCAATCAAGAAAAAGTGGGTGCAGGGCCGAACTGCGGCACTTTGAATGGACAAACTGAGCTGCGGCTGTTACTTTGTTCCTTCTTTGTTATTACTATAATAGCTTACTAAATTGTGGATATATGTTTGAACTTCTGATTTTAGTGCCTAGACATGCACTTCAAAGCGGTTATACTGTTTGTATACCTTTGTGTGAAAATCTCAAAAATTGAAATGAAAATAAATATAGAACATTTCCTCAAAAGACATGCTGTATAATTCATAATAAAAAAATATATATAAAATGACTTCAACAAAGCATTCACATAAAAATATTTATTATACAAATACAGGACAATCATCCCCAAATGATTAATGGACCATAATACAAAATGCAATCAACATCACCAACACACACATCTACTACCTCAGGATTCTAGGGTGATCAACACATGGGAAACAGCATTAGACATCACTGACAATCCATCATACGTGATGCTTTTCATGTTGCTTAGAATCAACACATGTCAAAAAAGAATTGGTCATGGTGGAATATTATTTAACTGTTATTAATAAAACAATTGATATGTCAGTTAATGTGGGGGCCACAGGGAGTGTAGGAAATTATTGAAACTTTAACCCAAGTAGTAATTTTATTTTACAAAATAACTTTAGCAAATAACACAAATGATTGACAGAAAATGTAATGATAATTCATATTTCTTATCCAACTTTTTCACATCTATTAAGCTAGAAATAGCTGATTTCAGCTTTTTACATTTCCTGATGCTTTGTAGTGCTCTCAAATTAGGCAAAGGATCTTACATATTGTGATGATCTTAGTGTACAAAGATAATTGAACTTAGAGTGCAGGAAAATTACACAGGAATTTGAATAGCAGGAGATTGTCTACTTGTAATTCATGTTGAAGATGATTTTTAAGCACACTACTTCAATAATAAAAAAAAAAAAAAAACAATTTATTTCCTTTTTTTCTATTTGAAAACACTTAAGAAAAATATATTAGAGAATACAAATCCGTAACTAGATGCATTAAGCAGGGCTCAGTAAACTACAAGAAAAAAAAAATCGGATGCCAATCCAAAACCCTATCCAAATCAAAGTTAACCAAATCTGTCAAATTAAATATGCCCATTTTCTGGCCTAATAGGCAAGGGGGTGTCACAAAACAGCACAGGATACTGCCAAGGGGAACATGTACCAATGTAAAATAAATGTTCAAAAATCCATCAAATGCTTAGCGTGAAATATTAAAAATGGCCAACACCTGGGGGGCTTGCCTGGAGGAAGACTGCTTTTATGGAGCTTATGGGTGGCATAGCAATTTATTGTGGATAGTGCCCATCTACGGTCTGGAAACAGGGCGATACCCAATATGCCTGAAAACAGATTAGGAAAAGAACACAGAAGAGACACCTCAAAGCCTGACATCCAGTGTTTTTTTTTTTTTTTACCATCCCAGCCTGAACACTTTACAGCCAGTCTGTGTTCTACGATGATGCTGGAAACTATCCGTCCATCCCGCTCTCTGCTCAGTCTCTAGAGACACTCACCTGAACTTTTAAACTTCTTACACCAAGATGGGCTTGCAATGTAGACTTTGACTGATTCAGTGGAGCCGCCTTGACAGGATGATGCCCACTCTATGAGCAATATATCGCAGGAGAAACTGCCTGTTACTCTGCCACCTGAGTTCCCAGGAACTGTTGAGACATCATTAAGAGGGGCTTTGTTTGCCTTGCTGGCCACATAGAAGCATCTTTCAGGCAGGAGATCACTTCACTGCAGAAATCCTCCGCTCTCCTGCCAGCATGAGTACCTGCTTTGGAGGAAACCTCCACTGATCTCATTACGTCGGTACACGCCCTGTAGACACAACAGGAATCGTCTACCCAGCTCCTGACTAGACTATAGCATCAAATGGAGGATTTGGAAGACAGAAACAGTAGAAACTATATCAGAATCAGGGCTGCCCTCTAAGCAATTTCTTAGAAGATGTCATGGCTGATGAGATTGAAATTTAGTCCACAGAGCACTGGATTCTGTGATTGGCCAATCCAAGATATCCATGTGATGTTCAATGCCTTGTCCATTTCTTAAAACTAAAGCATGAATTCAGGCATTAAGCCTGGCAAAAGAAGCATATCGATTTTAGTGGTGCTCAACTACAAATACTACCTAATCTGCCCAACACTTTATGCAGACAGGCTATGCTCAAACCTCTGCATGAATGGCAAAGGACTGTGTGTGCTACATATTTCTGGGGCTACCCATTTCATCTAGTAAATGTCCGTGAACCGCAAGTTCGCGGCGGGCCCCATTGACTTTAATGGCAGGTGAATATCAAAAACCTTCAGGTCATATTTGCAGCCACAAATAGTCCCACAACATTGACACTGACCTACCAGAAGTCTTAAGTGAAAAACCGGATGCATAAGTAAGTGCTGGCCATTACAAGCCCCAAAAATTAGCCGACAGGCGTTCACCTGACAGCAAACAACCTTGTATTCTGTGGCTGGTGGTACATTAGGCATTCACCGGATACAGAAGTGTCGGCCATTACAAACCCCAAAAATTAGCCCACGGCCACAGGCGTTAACCGGACAGCAAACAACTTTGTATTCTGTGTCTGGTGGTACATTAAGCCATTCACCGGATACAGAAGTAAGTGTCGGCCATTACAGGCCCAAAAAATTAGCCCACAGGCGTTCACCAGAATTTGAATGAAACATGGTCTACTGGTCACATGTGTTTAATTCCTCCGAGATACATGCTTCATTCATTTTTATAAATTTGAGGTAGTCAACACTGTTGTGAGCTAGTCGAGTGCACTTGTCGGTCACGGCGCCCCCTGCTGAGCTGAACGTCCTTTCGGACAGGACACTGGATGAGGGGCAAGCCAACAGTTCCATTGCGAATTGTGCAAGCTCTGGCTAGAGGTCAAGCCTGCCCACCCAGTAGTCCAGGGGTTCATCACTTCTCAGTGCATCCACATCGGCTGTTAACCCGATGTAGTCGTACACCTGTCGGCCTAGGCATTCCCTGATGCTGGATCTGGAGGACAGCTGTCGATGGGTCGGCTGAAAGAATGATCTCATATCATTAGTGACTAAGACATCTTCAAACCGTCCTCTTCTTGCAGGCTCTGGTGGATTGGTACCCGAAACTGTTTCTCTGAGTGGAAATTCCTCTGCCAGCGGATGCAAAAGCAGAATGCAGCATTTCTCGAAGCAACGCCTGGAAGTGCTGTATTCTGATAGCCCTCTGTGATGGTGGTAACATTTCCGCCATGTTTTGTTTGTACCGGGGGTCCAAGTACGTTCCCACCCAGTACTGGTCCTTGCCCTTTATGCTTTTTATACGGGGGTCCCTCTTAGAACACCGGAGCATGAAGGCCCCCATTTGCACTAAACCGTAAGCGTGGTACTGGCCTGGCTCCTGCTCATCATCCAGGATAATGTCGTCCTCGTTCTCCTCCCTCCATCCACGGAGAACACCAGGGATCCCAGAAAGGTTTAAAGCATGCTCTTCTTGCTCCTCCTCCACCCCGGCACCATCCTCATCTGACTTTTCTTCAGACTCCCGTTGTTTACTTGTCTCAGGTGGAGTAGCCCCCCCTGGAAATTCATCCAGCATTGCGACTTCCTCATCTTCCTGCTTCTCGACGGCTTGATCAATGACACAACGCAATGCACGCTCCAGAAAGGCATAAGGTACCATGTCACTGATGGTGCCCTGGCTGCGACTGACCAGTTTGGTGATCTCATCAAATGGCCACAGAAGTCTACATGAGTCGAGCATGAGCAGCCACTGGCGCGGTGTGAAAAAACCAAGCTCCCCAGAACCTGTCCTGCCGCAGAGTTCGTACAGGTAGTCAACTGCACGTTTCTGCTGGAGAAGCCTATCAAGCATATACAATGTTGAGTTCCATTGCGTTGGGCAGTCACAAATAAGACGTCTGACGGGCAGGTTGTGTCGCCGCTGAATGTCAGCAAATGGGCCGAGATTTACCTGGCCTGCAGCAAGATGTCCTGAAGCCCAGGGTATTTGGCAACAAATCGCTGCACGACCAAGTTCAGGACGTGTGCCATGTATGGCACGTGTGTAATTTTGCCCTGTTTCAGCACGCTCAGCAGATTGTAAAGTCGTGTGCGACAACGGTGCCAAACTGTCAAATTGAGCGGTGTTAGCCACTGATCTGCTTGTGAACGCAAAACTGAAAGAAGTGCAGGACCAGTGTGGCTCTCGTCTTCCAGGCACAACAGACGCAGCACAGCATGGCAACGTCTCACCTGGCATGTCAAATAGGTTCTGGGGATCTTGGGCGGTGCAGTGGAAGAGACGGTAGCATTGGAAAATGAAGAGTCAGCCAAGGAGGAGAGGGAGGATGGAGTAGGAGGAGGAGAAGAAGAGGCAGGCCTGCATGTAATCCGTGGCGGTAAAATCAAATCTACATGGGTGCCACGGGTTACATGCTTGACCGCCGTCAGAAGTTTTCCCCTAGCGGGCAGTGAAAGTTATATACCTTCCCTGCCCGTGTTTGCTAGACCACGTGTCTGTGGTCAGATGCATCTTGGACCGACACTGTGTGCCAGAGATACATTCACTTGCCGCTAAACATGGCCATATAGCTCTGGGATGCCCTTCTGTGAAAAAAATGTCCTTCCTGGGACCTTCCATTGTGGTGTTCCAATGGCCACAAATGTTTTTAAAATGGCCTCCGACTCCACCAGTTTATATGGCAGTAGTTGGCGGGCTATCAGTTCCGACAAGCCAGCGGTCAACCGTTTGGCAAGAGGGTTATCTGGCGTCATCTTTTTTTTTACGATCGAACATTTGGGCCACGGAAGCCTGCCTTTTTGCAGAAAAACGTGAGGAAGGCATGATGGAAGGTGGAGTGGAGGACAATTGTGAGCATAGAGGGGAAGGAGAAGAGGCTGGACAGTGAGAGCCTGGAGTGTGGCTTTGTGGGTTCTGATGGCGTTGCTCCCACTGGGCTCGGCGATGGGAGGCCAGGTGCCTTTTTAAGGCGGTCGTCCCTAGGCGAGTGTTGGGCTTACCGCGACTTATGCGTTGACTGCAAAGGCTGCAGATGGCAACACTATTGACTGCAGCGAACACATTAAAAAAAGCTCACCGGCATGGGCCGGCATCCTGGGAGCGCCAGATGTGACCGTACATGGTTGATGGCTCGCTCCTGATACATTAGGAGTCTGCTTTGTCCCTCCTGTGCAATGTATGTTCGGCCTGCTTCTCCTCCCTATATGTTGGTCCATCTCTCCCTCTGAACTCCCCTCCTCTTCCTCTGTTGTGGGCACCCACGTGACGTCTGATGTCATCAGTGACGTCACCTTCCCCATCACTAACAGTAGAGATCTCGAAGTAGGCAGCAACAGCGGGCACCAACCTCCTTGGGCTGATCTGAGTACTGAGTCGTCCCTACCACCCCTGCGGAAAGTGCCTGCTTCTTCCTCTGCCTGTCATTTTTAAATGACCCTGTGACAAAAGTCTCTAGAGAAGCGCAGTATATGTGGAAGAAGGTATATAACAAAATCTGTCGTTTTGGGAGGGGCCACTGGTCTATTTCACCAGTTATGAAATTTTTTTCAGGATTTTTTTTAATGTGCGCAGCAGAGGAAACGCAGTGAAAAGAGGCAAAAATCCAGCAGTAACCAAATACACCGCCAGTCACAATGCTGCACAATACAAATCCACTATAATATGCTTTCTATATTCTAAAGTATATAATAAGTCAGGGGCGGACTGACCATAGGGCAATTCGGGCATGGAGCGAGGGCCCGTGGCCAGTAGGGGGCCCCATAACAGCTTCCACGATCTACCCGTCAATCACAGCCAGCTGACGGGTAGATCGGGTCCCGAGACTCCCGAATCCCTGCGAAGAGACTGCAGACTTGTAGGCGGCAGGCCACATAAACGCCCTGTGAAAGGCTGAACAGGGTCATGTGTGGCAGCACGTTGTGGAATTCTGGGACTTGTAGTCATGATGCAAGGCCCAGAATTCTACAGCGTGCTGCCGCACATGGCCCTGTTCGGCCAATCACAGGGCATGTGTGTTTCGAGCGACAATGGATCGGCGGAGCTGGTCGTGACCACTTGCTGGAGTCCCGCCTCTGCTGTGTGTTACTTTCAGAGGTCTCTCATTCTCATCTACCCTCCTCTCTGTCAGCGCATCTCCCCCAGCCCCCCCCCTTTGTCAGCCACTCTCCCTCTGTCATCACACCAACCCCCCTCTGTCAGCACACCACCCCCCTCTGTCAGCCCACCCCTCCTATGTCGGCACACAGCCCACCCCCTCTGTCAGCACACCACCCCCCCTCTGTCAGCATACCCCTCCACTGTCAGCCCACCCCCTCTCTGTCAGCAGCGCACCCCTCCCCTCTCAGCCCACCACCCCTCTGTCAGCACACCACCCCTCCTCTGTCAGCCCACCCCTCCTATGTTGGCACACAGCCCATCCCTTTCTGTCAGCACACCACCCCCCTCTGTCAGCCCACCCCTCCTCTGTCAGAACACCACCCACCCCCCTCTCTCAGCCCTCCCCCTCTCAGCCCACCACCCCTCTGTCAGCCCTCCCCTCCTCTGTCAGCCCACCCCCTCTGTCAACCCACCACCCCTCTCAACCCACCCCCTCTCTGTCAGCCCACCCCCCTCTCAGCCCACCCCTCCTCTGTCAGCCCACCACCACCCCTTCTCTGTCAGCCCACCCCTCCTCTGTCAGCCGACCCCCCCCCTTTGTCAGCCCACCCCCTCTCTGTCAGCCACAGCACCTCTCTGTCAGCCACGGAAGGGAGCCAGGCCAGCCACCTGCAGCAGGGTGCACTGTGCCAGCCACGCAGCCATCCACCCACTGACCCACAGCAGGGAGCCCAGGCCAGCCACAGCAGGGTGCATCATGCAAGCCAGCCACTGACCCACAGCAGGAAGCCAGGCCAGTCACCCACAGCAGCCTGCACCATGTCAGTCAGCCACCAACCCAACCACTGACCCACGTCAGAGAGCCAGGCCAGCCACCAAAAGCAGGGTGCCAGGCAGTCACCCACAGTGACCCACCCACAAAAGGGCCAGGGTGTCAGCCACCCGTGGTGACTCATCCACAGCAGAGCCAGGGTGCTAGCCAGCCACCCACAGTGACCCACCCACACCAGGAAACCAGCCAGCCACAACAGGGTGCCAGCCAACCATACACAGGAGCCAGCCAGCTATGGTGACCCACCCACAGCAGGGAGCCAGCCAGCCACCCACAGGAGCCAACCAGCCACGGTGACTATCCACAGCAGGATGCCAGCCAGCCACCCACTGTGACCCACCCACACCAGGGATTCAGCCAGCCACAGCAGGGTACCAGCCAGCCACCAACAGGTGCCAGCTAGCCACCCACAGAAACCAGCCACAGAGGATGCAGGAGCCAGTCAGCCACCCACAGGAGCCAGCCAGAGAGGACACGGGAGCCAGCCAGCCACAGAGGATGCGGAAGCCAGCCACAGGACCCATAGTTAAGGTAATAGTAGCGCTACACAGTGCCAATTTTATTTCTACTTTGTGAGAGGTTGGGGCAGGGGTGAGCGTCATGGCACAAAGAGGGGGTCCCATTAGACTCTGTTGTAGTCTCTAATGGGGCCTGGAGGAGACACTTTCTAACAGACTGTCCATGGGACACTGTTAGAAAAAGACCCCCCTCCAGGTCCCATTACTCTTTTTTTAAATAGTGTTTTTGTTTTTTAAAAGTTTGTACTCTGTGCAAATTGAAGGGGTGGGGCCAGGGGTGGGTCATGGTAGGGCCAGGGATAGTTTATGGGCAGGGGCACTTGCTTTATTTGGTCTAGGGGCCCTGTTGTCAGTCCACCCCTGGGCAGCAAGGCACGGGAGTTGGGACCCACATGACTGGCTTGGGCTGAAAGTTTACTTTACCCCAGGACAGGAGCATCACTTCACACCACCAGGATCAGAGGAGGCCATGCAAGTACCTGCTGAAATGGCAAGAGACCATGACACCTGCAGCTGAACCGCACATACAATCTACCCCCCATACACCCTATTTACCCTTCCCAAGGCCAGTGCCCACCCAGTAACCTAAAAATAGCCCTCAACACTGAGTCCTGCTGGCAGCTGGCCATGGCCCGAAAGACCCACAGGCCATAGCCAGTAGCCAGCAGGACCCACAGGTCCGTAGCCAGCAGGACCCCCAGGTGCACAGGCAGCTCCCAGCAGGACCCACAGTGTGTGGGTCCTGCTGGAAATTGGCCCCTGCTGGAAACTGGCCACGGACCTCTGGGTCCTGCTGGCCACTAGCCTAGGGTGACCAGACATCCCCGGTTTCCGGGGACAGTTCCCAAACTGAGGACACTGTCCCTGGACCAAGTCTGTGCCCGTTTTGTCCCTTGCAGGTCCAATTGGGAGCGGGTGCAGTGGGAGGGCGCCCAGGGTCTGTGCCCATTGGGCTGCCTCCGAGGGGGAGCGCCACCAGATTTCACAGAGCGGGGATCTCCCGCCTACCTAGCGGCCACTGTCATACGAAGTCCCGCCTCCTGGACTGGCTCCAATGATAGACAGCACACTGATGACCTCCATCATAGGAGTGGCCACACTGGGTACGTGGGAGATCTCCGCTCTGTGTAATTCAGCTGCTCTCCTCTCCAATCCCCATGCACTGAACAGACTGCACTGATGGGCACTGGTGAGGCTGCACTGATGGGCACTGGTGAGGCTGCACTGATGGGCACTGGTGAGGCTGCACTGATGGGCACTGGGGGTGGTGAGCTTAATCAGTGGTTCGAAGGGCCACTTGAACGGACTTTCCCCCCAGGCCTAAGGTTGCCAGCCCTTCCCTGCTCCCATCCACCCCAGGTGCTTGTATTTGTCATCACTTCGGACAGACGAGAAGAGAGGAGGGGCCAGCGGGGAGGATAACATCATGCGAGGTATGTTTGCAGCCGCTTCCCACGCTACACTCTGCATCTAGGAAGGGAAGTACAGCAGCTTGTATGCTGTCCTGTGCCCCTGTATGTGCCCAACATCCTGCTATGTGCCCCTGTATGTGCCCAGCATTCTGCTCTGTGCCCCTGTATGTGCCCAGCATCCTGCTCTGTGCCCCTGTATGTGCCCAGCATCCTGCTATGTGCCCAGCATCCTGCTCGGTGCCCCTGTATGTGCCCAACATCCTGCTCTGTGCCCCTGTATATGCCCAGCATCCTATGTGCCCAGCATCCTGCTCTGTGCCCCTGTATGTGCCCAGCATCCTGCTCTGTGCCCCTGTATGTGTCCAGCAACCTGCTATGTGCCCAGCATCCTGCTCTGTGCCCCAAAGCCCTGAACGCTACCCCATGCCCTATAGTCTGCGGCTGTTTCCCCATACCCTGCTCTCTGCCCCATGCTCCGATGTGTGCCCCATGCCCTGCTCTGTGCCCCCATGCCCTGATGTCTTCCTCATGCTCTGATGTCTTCCCCATGCTCTGTCTACCCCTGTGCCATGATCTGTGCCCCCATGCCCTGCTGTCTACCATATACCGTGGTCCATGCCCCCATGTCTGCCCTGTGCCCTCATGTCTGCCTATGCCCTGCTCTGTGCCCCCATTGCCTGCTGTCTGCCCCCATGCCTTGCTCTTTGCCCCATGCCCTGCTCTTGGCCCAATGCTCTGATGTGTGCCCCCATGCCCTGCTGTCTGCCCCATGCCCTGATGTCTTCCCCATGCCTTTATGTAATATACTTTGCTGTATCCCATAATGTGCCCTCCTGCCCCATGTAATGTTCCATGCTGTGCCCCTCTGCCTCCCCTACATGTAATGTGCCCTATAATGTTCCCTGCTGCCGTCCCATGTAATGTGTTTTACTGTGCCCCACCCAACCTATAATGTTCTCTGGTGTGCCCCATAATGTGCCCTGCTGCTCTCATTGTAGTGTGCCCTCCTGCCCTCCACACACACATATTGTGCCCTCCTGACTTTTATACTTTGCCATGGTTCCCCCATGCTCTGCACTGCTGCCCCCTGTGCACTGTTTATCTCAGGTTCGACCCAGAATTGAGGCATCCACGCAGTGCAAGCTGAGGGTGGGGCTTTGTGTGGGTGTGGTTTGAGTGTGGGCGGGGACACGTGGGGGCCCCCATGATCTCCTGTTGTCCGGGGGCCTCATGAGTTGTCAGTCCGACCCTGTTATAAGTGTATATTACACCTATATACTGCAGTGCACAGCAAGAAGCACACCTATACCAGAGCTTGAAAGGACTTTTTTGGACCTGTTAGGTTACAATTTTTGTCGCTAAACGCTGTCCCTGCTGGAAACGCCAACCTCGCCCTACACTGACAAAAAGTATACATGTATTACACACGATCGTGTACTGCAGTGCAGACCAAGTAGCACACCTATACCAGTGCTTGAAAGGACTTTTGTTGACCTGTTAGGTAGCGATTTGTGTCGCTAAATGCTGTCCCTGCTGGTAACGCCAACCTTGCCCTACACTGACAAAATATATGAATGTATTATACACTATCATGTACTGCAGTGCAGACCAAGTAGCACACCTATACCAGTGCTCGAAAGGACACTTGTGGACCTGTTAGGTAGCGATTTGTGTCGCTAAACGCTGTCCCAGCTGGAAACGCCAACCTCGCCCTACACTGATAAAAAGTATATGAATGTATTAGACACCTATATACTAGAACAAATAGCACACCTATACCAGTCCTTAAAAGGAGTTTTGTGGACCTTTTAGATAGCTATTTGAAATAATAACAGCCTGTCCCTGCTCCAAACACAGGACCCTTTCCCTATACTGACAAACAGCAGAATGTAAGATGGACGCCAGATCAGGTCTAATTATAAGGTGGGGGGGCATGTCCATGTGCTGAAATGTCTCAATTGGCTGTCCTGCACCACCTGATGGATGTGTCATAAGTCAAACTTCTTACCCATGTAACATTGCGGACCGCCGCGAACATCGGCAGATGTCCGACGGTTTGGCGAACCACGAACGACGAAAGTTCGCCGCGAAACGACCGCCTGGCGAACCGGCAGCCCATCTCTATTTATCATATAGCATCTTAGTTTACTCTCATGTTATACTATTACTTGTTGGGAAAGATACAATGCTCCTCATTTACAACCCCCATAGCGATGTCATCTACCTGTCTCACATGTATTTTCAGTTTTATGTTGGGTTCTTGTAATGAAGGCACACCACCTGCCATCAGTTGGCTTGGCTCATGCCAGTTTCTCTGCTGTCATCAACCTTTAACACACCAAATACGCTCTGCACTCTAATGCAATGTTCCCTCTTTTAGTTCAGTGCACTTGACATAGCTCTACAGGAAGGTACCCCAATATATGTTGTGGTATTGATGCACAAGTGCTCCCCTGGGAAACTTTTCTGGGGGATGGAACCCTCACTGGAGTTTGAACATTACAATAGTGTCCTTTTTGTAATCTCTATATCATGAGTTTGCCTCAGATATCAGTGGGTGCCATGTGTGGTATTCTGTCCTAGGTTAATTTACACAGTCTACAGAAATGTTTGGACCTCCTTCATCCGCTGACACCCGTAATCACATAGGGACCCATGTATGTCCCGATTTCATCCGCAAACGGACGGATGAAAATGCGGACATACGGTCCGCTAGTGGGAAAGGGCCCTTACCCTGGTTTCTGGCTGGTATAGTCAAAGGAAAGTGAGCATTTTTCACATACCCATAGCCTCCTTTACTCTTTTTTTATTACCTAGCAGAGCACCCTTGCCCACCACCAACACACTATCTGTATCTGAGTAGATTCTTCACTTTTTTTCCTTACCCCAACTCATACCTTTTTTCCATTCCACAGGTAGGCGTATAAGTCTTCCCCATTGCTTCTGCTTTTTCATTCAATTCCAGCGTAGCATGGGCACCACAATGATACACTTTAACATGACACATCTTTAGTGGCTGACATCGCCAGAGAAATTGACGAGTAGTTTGACTCGAACAATTTGGGGTATTTGCAGCAAATTTGAAAAGCCATGGAACACCCTTTAAAAGTCTATGGGAGAAATCAAAAGTGCAATATTTAAAGGTTAATATGCACCTTATTGTCATAAAAAGTGTTTGGAGACCTGGGTCTTGCCCCAGGGGACATGTATCAATGCAAAAAAGTTTTAAAAACTGCAATTTTTTCTGGAGCAGCGATTTTAATAATGCTTAAAGTGAAACAATAAAAGTGAAATATTCCTTTAAATTTCGTACCTGGGGGGTGTCTATAGTATGCCTGTAAAGTGGCACGTTTCCCATGTTTAGAACAGTCCCTGCGCAAAATGACATTTCTAAAAGGAAAAAAAGTAATTCAAAACTACTCGCGGCTATAATGAATTGTCGGGTCCCAGCAATACAGATACAAGTCATTAAAAAGGGGGAACCAAAATGAAAAAAATTAATTGTGTGGGTGTCCCCCCAAATTCCATACCAGCCATACATTATACCCCTACCATTTCACAAAAAAGTGTCAAATTGTAAAAAAAAAAACACACAGGAGACAGCTTGGGACAAGTCCTTTATTAAAAAAGAAAAAAAAATCCAGCGATTTACATCCATTCTCGAGTGGAGGATACAGGGAATAAAAAAACGCAAAGTACGACACGATCCGCCTCCATGGTAGGTTCCTGTCGAATGATACTACACCCGCTGTGACAGCTCTTAAATATCTAAGGGCGGGGCCACCCATCACGTGCGCAGGTGACCCCGCCCCCTGTTACGCAACAGAGGTTTCCCGCCACGGGGAAACTGCAGGAAACCCCCATTGCATCAGAGGGGGAGGGGTCACCCATGCACGTGATGGTTGGTCCGGCCCTCAGCTATTTAAGAGCTGTCACGGCGGGTGTAGTCTCATTTGACGGGAACCTCCCATGGAGGCTGATCGTGCCGGACTCTGCGTTTGTTTTTTTTCTTCGTATCCTCCACTTGAGAATGGATGTACATCGCTGGAATTTTTTTTTTATTAAAGGACTTATCCCAAGCCGTCTCCTGTGTTTTTGACCATTTTTGACACTTTTTGTGAAATGGTAGGGGTACCCCGTTACCACTTCACATAGGAGATCTGGGGGTCCCCTTTGTTAAAGGGGGCTTCCAGATTCCGATAAGGACCCCGCCCGCAGACCACCACAACCAAGGGTTGTGGAGATGAGGCCCTTGTCCCCATCAACATGGGGACATGGTGCTTAGGACCCAAAAGCATCCTTCATGTTGAGGGCATGTGGCCTGCCAGGTTGCGTGCTCAGATAAGGGTCCAATATGGATTTTTGTGGGAACCCCCGCCATTTAAAAAAAAAAATGGCGCAGGGTTCCCCTTAATATCCATACCAGACCTGAAGGGCCTAGTATGGAATTTGGGGGCACCCCCCACGCAATTTTTTGGGGGTTTCCCTTTAACTACCTCAATACCGGGCCTATTTCGCACTTCTCTCCTTCCTGTAAAAATCATATTTTTTTGCTAGAAAATTATTTAGAACCCCTAAACATATGTTTTTAGCAGATACCCTAGGTTATTAAGTGGCAGTCATAGAAACTTTATCTCGCACGGTATTTGCGCAATCATTTTTCAAACGCTTTTTTTTTTTTAAATGGTTTCATGAATTAAAAAATAACATTACAGTAAAGTTAGCCCAATTGTTTTGCATAATATGAAAGATGATGTTATACCGAGTAAATAGATACCAAACTTGTCACGCTTTAAAATTGCACTCGTGGAATGGCGCCAAACTTCGGCACTTAAAAATCTCTATAGGAGACGCTTTAACATTTTTTACAGGTTACCAGTTTAGACAGTTACAAGAGTGCTAAAATTGTTGCATGCGCTCTAACGCACGTGGCGATACCTCACACGTGTGGTTTGAACGGCGTTTACATATGTGGGCAGGACTTAAGTGTGTGTTTGCTTCTAAGTGCAAGCTACCAGGACAAAAACACGTTTTTGTTTTTTTTTACCTACTGTAAACATAGCCCACTATATTTTAAAATGTCCAATCTATTTTTAATATGTTTTTAATATATTTGTTTGTGCTTCCAAACCTGCACACATTAAACACAACATACTATGTGGATCAAAAAATAATGGAGAGATATTCCAACTAGATGTTAGATGCACGGCACTTGACCAGAGCCCTTGAAAGGAATAGGCATTTCAATATAAAACAATAGGTGGGTATGGAACATTTTGTAGCCCTGACTCCACCAAATCCTCTCCCTGACTCTCTCTCCAACATGGCATATCTGTAAAAAAAACCTTTACAGGTTTTTACATATGTCTGTTTCCCTCAAATTTGTTACCCATTTTAGGGAATCTGCAGTTTAAGCCTGGTTTATATGACAAGTCATCCGAACAAGACTCAAGCTCCATATTACATTTCCAATGCTAATTGGATGACAACTGACTCCATGTTAAACACCCATATTTATCTCTTTTATAATTGTTTTTTGCATTGTTGGGAAAGGCACCTGTAAATAACCGATCACCATCTGTTAGATGTAAAATTCTCCTACTCTCCTAAAGTCCATTAATCAGTAATAAGTACCAAAATTCACGCTACAATTTGGTGATGCAGTGCTATTGTACCCCCCATTCTTACACTCCCTCTAGCCCTCCGTACCTGCCACTTGTTGGCACCTTCCAAGAAAGGCGTTCTACTTCATATTTTCTGTTTGTGCCCTTTTGGACTCAAGTACATCAGACATTAAAAATAGAAAAAATATATCACTGGGCACTCTATACAGTGTCTAAAGACCCAGGGCCGGATTCAGATAGCACTTACGCCGGCGTATCTCGAGATGCGCGGCGCAAGTTTAAATTTGCGCCGTCGTATCTATGCGCCGTACCCAGAAAACTAGATACGCCGTAAAATAGGCTTCCTCTGACCGACGCAACTTTTTTACGGCGGCGTATCGTAGGCGCATATTTACGCTGGCCGCATCTGCCCCTCCCATTGTTTTCGTATTCAAATATCCAAATGAGGGAGATCCGCCGATTCAGAAACGTACGTTTGGCCGGCGCAGGCTACGCGTGGTGCGCGTAAGTGGAATATCTGGCGTAAAGTTACCCCTCATAAAGCAGGGGTAACTTTGCACCAGACTTGCTCAAGTCAGCTGGAGAGCAGCTACAGCAGCACCATTTCAGACGAGCTGAGCAACCACACTTGCAGGACAACACATCTGTATGCCAACATGCCAGGGGCAGCCATGGTCATAGCACTACTGCGTCTACGGGCACGTAGGAGGGCACGGGAGAGGATATACCGAACGCGCATAGACGTCTTTGGCATGGGGGAATTGGAGGTGTATCGCATCTTCAGATTCAGCCCTGATGCCATCCTGGAATTAGCCAGAACCCTACATGATGACATCACCAGCAAGACACACCGCGTACATGCAGTGCAGCCACTGGTCAAGGTCCTGGCAACACTGCATTTCCTTGCAAGTGGATCTTTTCAAAGAACAAGTGGAGTAGTGGCTGGGATGTCACAATCCACCATGAGCAGATGCGTGCACTCTTTTTTCCCTGCAATCCTCAGACGCAAGTCCCACCACTTCATCAGACCCACCCAGGAGCATCTGCGGCAGAAGACAATGGCGGATTTCATCAGAATTGCAGGATTCCCACGCACCGTGGGGGCCATTGATTGCACACATGTGGCACTACGGCCCCCCCGTGACACAGAGCACATATACTGCAATCGGAAGCACTGGCATTCCATCAACGTACAGGTGATAGCCGATGCCCAATGCCTCATATGGCACGTCCGTGCCAAACACCCAGGGGCCAGCCATGACAGCTACATATACCGTCAAAGCACCATCCCAACGGAATTCGAACAGAACGTGTATGGGGACAGCTGGCTGGTTGGTGAGTGACATGGGTGTCGGGCATGACTGTCCGCCCCCATGATGCAGACATCACGAGGGGAACATGCACGACTAACATCCTCCTGTCTTTTCCCTTCCAGGTGACTCTGCATATGCACTTGGGCCCCATCTCATGACTCCATTCCGGAATCCCCAAACCACAGGAGAGAGAAGATACAATGATGCACACACACGTGCCCGTGCAGTGGTGGAACGCACCTTTGGCCTCCTGAAGTCCCGTTTCCGATGCCTGGATAAGTCTGGGGGGATCCCGTTGTATTCCCCAAACTTTGTGTGCCAGATCATTGGTGCATTTTGCATTCTGCACAACTACGCCATGAGAAAGGGCCTGGAGATTGACCTATGTGATGACCTGACCCCCCAACCACACAGTCCCCCCCTGCCCGAGGGTACCCAGTCTGCTGAGGGAAGAGCAGTCAGGAGATGCCTCGTGGTAGGCTTCTTTGCACGTTAAATACACACATTCATCATGGCACAAGGAGAATGCACGCATGCACACCACTGCGGTTCCTAGCGCACACACACCCCACATCCTCATCAAATTGGATTAGCCCAAGTCCACCAAGCATGACTTGGGAGCAGCAACGCCACGACAAGGCTCCAAGTATGTTGCTGACCATTCATACCACATTCACACGGCCATGGGGATAAAATCTCCCCAACAAGCCAGGGTGACACCCCTTACTGGCAGGAGTGTCACCCCCCACATTCACACACCAGTCACACTGCAGCCTGCACTACTGACCGTGTGCAGGGGTTATTACTAAAATAAAACTCATAACCTGAGTGCAAATAATAACAAAACTCATCACCTGAGTATACAAAATAAAATAAAAAACTCAACATTTGAGCCGAACAGAAAACAAAAAAAATCATCTGCCCTGGCGTGGGCTGCGCCTAGTGCCTAGGCTCCTGGTCGGCAGTCGCCTGGGGGGAGCCTCAGGTGGGGGGGTTATCTGGTGGAGGGACATCCCCCGGTCTGTCCCTGGCTGCCTGGCTGCCCTCCAATGCCAGGGAAATGCGGCGGAGGTAGGTGTTAGTCACCGCCTGCATCCGCAGCTGGCGGGTGGTGTTATTGCGCTGGTGGCGCTGTGCCTGCCTCCCCTCCTCATGTACAGCAGCTGCCAGGCTCCTCCCCTCCACCTGCATGGCAGCCGTATTGGCCTGGACTGCCTCTGCCAGGCTCCGCACCTCCGTCACTAGGCCTGATGTGGTGGCCTGAAGATCCCCCATACATGTCAGAATGCCAGTGCAATTGGCACTCACGTCCTGCAGGCTCTCAAGGAATGCCACATTATGTCCTTCCTGCTGGGTGAGGGCCTGCTGCACTGAAAGCGCACAGGCAGCCTGGGTCTGAGCCGAGGAGGCCAGGCTCTCTGCCACCTTGTGCAGGTCCCCCACTAATGCTGACATGTGGTGTTTTGGCGGGCCTGGTCCCTCGCCAAATTCTCCTCCAATTCCTCAGGGACACCCCTGGTTTTCCGGGTAGCCTTCCTTGGGGCAGAGGAGGCTTGGGGCAGGCTGGATGCGGTGGCCCTTGAGGGGCTATCCCTGATGGGGATGGTGGCCCCTGGAGGGGCTATCCCTGATGGGGATGGTGGCCCTTGAGGAGCTATCCCTGATGGGGATGGTGGCCCTGGAGGGGCTATCCCTGATGGGGGAGGTGGTTGGGGAGGGAACAGGTCTGGGGGTCTTCTCCACTATATAAAATCCGTCCTCAAGAGTGACCTGCTCCTCTTCCACTTCCTCAACAGGTGAGGAGGGGTCACTCTCGGCCAGGGATGGGGTTGGTCGCCCAGCAGCCGACGACGGCCCAGCAACCTCCTGGACATCTGAGGATGACACAAAACATTCACATGTTGGTGGAGCCACACACTTGTCACATGTTCCCTTGCCCCCCCACACATGATACACACCAAAGAGAAGATAAAAAAAAAAATTACCTGTCCTCAAGGGCTGATCGACAGAATCAAAGCCCTCCAGGCCCTCCACCAGATCCCTATCCAGACACCTGGCAATGATGATCTCATCAGCAGTGAGGGTTAGGTTGGTGGCTGCGCATGCGCAGATGGGGACAGACAATCCGTCGTCGTCACAGCGCATGCGCCGTTTAAGATACGCCCGACGTATCTCTCTGCGACACAGTCGGACCATCATTTGCATGGGGTGACGCCCACTAACACTTACGCTGCCTTACGCCGCCTTATGCCGTCGAAAATACGTTACGCTGGCGCATCTTGGTGAGTAATATCTTTCTGAATACAGTACATGCTTCTCCGTGCTGGGCCGGCGTAGTGTAAATAAGATACGCTACGCCGGCATAAATATGCGCCGATGTATCTGAATCTGGGCCCCAGTGTATTTCTTTCTTCATCACAACACAGTCCCCCTAAAACCCTCTTTTCACTCTTGTAGGCCAGTGTTCTGGAATCCGATATCTCTACATCAATATCACAATGGATGCACCAAGCTGAGGACATAAGATCTGACCTGTTCAGTCAAAGATTCCAATGACAAATTTAAGATTTACGTTACGCCGCCGCAAGTTTTTCAGGCAAGTGCTTTATTCACAAAGCACTTGCCTGTAAAGTTGCGGCGGCGTAGCGTAAATCACGCGGCGAAATTCAAATTCGGCGGGTAGGGGGCGTGTATAATTTAAATGAAGCGCGTACCCGCGCCGAACGAATGAACTGCGCATGCGCCGTCCCTAAAATATCCCAGTGTGCATTGCTCCAAATGACATCGCAAGGACGTCATTGGTTTCGACGTGAACGTAAATGATGTCCAGCCCCATTCACCGACGACTTACGCAAACGACGCGACTTTTAAAAATTTTGACGCGGGAACGACGGAAATACTTAGCATTGGCTGCGCCTCATATAGCAGGGGCAACTTTACGCCGGGAAAAGCCTAACGTAAACGCTGTAACTTTACTGCGTCGGCCGCGCGTACGTTCGGGAATTCGCGTATCTAGCTAATTTGCATACTCGACGCGGAAATCGACGGAATCGCCACCTAGTGGGCAAAAAGAAAATTGCAGTTTAGATCCGACGGCGTAAGAGACTTACGCCTGTTGGATCTAATGGATATCTATGCGTAACTGATTCTAAGAATCAGTCGCATAGATGGCCCAGATTAGAACTTACGACGGCGTACATGGCGCTGCGCCTTCGTAAGTCCTTTGTGAATCTGGGCCTTAGTTTCTACGCACTGATAGGTTTACTTGTGAAAAAGCCAGAAAACTGCGCTCCTGTATGCAAACTCAATATCAAATAAACAGCAGCACCACTAACCTGAGATATAATCACAAGTATAACAATGTGTTGCGCTTAAATAAATTATAACTAAAGTGCAAAGTCAGTCCATGTGGCTTCAATATTGCACCATATGATGCCTTCAAAGTATTATATGTGCAAAAATTCTGGTTCACTTGATTCCTCCACCTTGTGAATAGACCACCATAATTATGGATGTATTCTTACCAGAGATTGTTGACCATCTCATATGCTCCATCCCCGATCACCCCTTAGCATATAAAGGATGAGGGAAGTCACCCAGATACCGCTGGGAAACAATACTCCTCCAGACTCAAATTGTTGTGTCCGGTGCAATGCAAAGAGAATGCCAAATAGTGTAAAATCCTTTAAAATGGGCTTTATTCAAGTAATGCACTGACATGCCATTACACAAAAACTTCAGCCAAAACAATCATAGGCTTGATCCAAACACCATAACAGGAAAAGATGCCTTACCTGACCTGTTTCATCGCCAGTTTTACTGGTACTGGTTCTCTGCTTGGCTAAGTAGTGGGAACTTCCTGTCTTGTAAATTCCCCAACCTTTCACAACTCCTGTATTCTACTCTGCCACTCTTTTTCTGTACGGGTACAGATTAACATTTAATATGTAAAAAACCTGAATACATTTTCTCAATATGTGACTATAGTATTAGAATTGCTGTACATACTTTCATGTGTTTTGCGGTACGCCGGCTCATAAATGTATGCCACTTCTGTTAGCAATGTATGTACATTGCATCTGTGTTTCTATAAATGTGAGTGTAAGTTCAATTTGCTGTGCACTGCTTTTGTTTACCTTGTTATTGCCTTGTTTTACATCTGATTTCTTTGAAAATAAAAAGGAGTGCATACAAAAAATTTCCAATATCAAAACTGACATGTGCAAAGGATAAAAGGTTTAAAATTGCTGGCAAGTGAATTTGAAAGCTTAATAGAAAGCTCTCAGACCACTCCAAGGGCCTGCTGTGTATTTTAAGAAACCTTTGGAGGGATTTGAGAGCATTTTTTTAAAATAAACTGGCAATTATATTTTAACTATCTTTTTATACATGTTATTTTCACTGTAGCACATCCTAGCAGACCCTATGTGCCTTGTATGGATTTTAAAGGGGTACGTCACACACAAAAAAACAACAAATGTTCAGGTGCCTCTAAAAATCGTTACCAGATCCAAGTATGCAGCCTGGCTGGTCAGGAAAGAGGGGACAAACGTGCTCACCCCAGTGCCACCTGTACCATACCAAGCCATATACAATCAACATTGGGGGTGCCTTGAAACGCACCTTGTCCTCATAAGGACAATTCCTCTCCCACACAACCTTGGTGGCATGTTGGCTGACTTATCAGAATCTGGAAGCCACTTTTAATAAGGAAGCCTCCAGATAATGGCCTCTCCCTACATCAATGAATATGAAATACATTGTACATAGTAATGTCATTGCCCCAATATGTTTTTAATATATTTGTTTGGGCTTCCAAACCTGCACACATTAAACACAACATACTATGTGGATCAAAAAATAATGGAGAGATATCCCAACTAGATGTTAGATTGTACAAACTTGCACAGCACTTGACCAGAGCCCTTGAAAAGGAATAGGCATTTCAATATACTTTTATATAAACCTTTTTAATGTCTAATTTTCAGCTTAGTAAAAACTATTATTTTTGTAACTTTTTGGAATGTTTTGCGACTTTTCTCATTTTCTTTTACTAAAATCATGAAATTGGTTTAACTTTGGAAAGATAAAGAAACGGACTATAAAATATAATGTACAATCCAAGACTACCACATATCAAGTGACATTAAAATGTACAAGTAGTATCTTACACTTAATTGCTAAATCAACTATTACTAATGAGCTATAACTTTTTACTTGGGTTATTAATTTGGTTAATTTTCCTCACTACATTGTATACATGTAATGAATGTAAACTTATTATATGGTACTACTCTGTCAATTCTGAAATAATAATCATTGTTTTGTGGGATTCCAATTACCACCTTCTGTAGTTTAGAAGGAGCCTCGCAGTACAGAATGAATCTGTGGTTGAATTGAAATTTTGATATCATCCATCCTTAACTGCTCGTATGTAGAGTTCAGCGGACACCTGGATGTTCGGGTTCGAACCCGAACTTAAAAAAAAAAGTTTGGGTTCGGTAACCCGAACTCCGAACCCCATTGTAGTCAATGGGACACGGACTTTTAGAAAAAAAAAATGCGCGGAGGTCCCTGCAAATTCAATAACCAGACCCTTTAGGTCTGGTATGGATATTAAGGGGAACCCCGCCGTCAATTAAAAAAAAAAAAAAAAATGACGTGCGGTTCCCCCTAAATATCCATAACCAGACCCGTTATCCAAGCACGTTGACCTGGCCGGCCACAGAAAAGAGGGGGGGACAGAGTGCGCCCCCCCTCTCCTGAACCGCACCAGGCCACATGCCCTCAACATGGGGAGGATGTCCCCATGTTGATGGGGACAAGGGTCTCATCCCCACAACCCTTGCCCGGTGGTTGTGGGGGTATGCGGGTGGGAGGTTTATCAGAATCTGGAAGACCCCTTTAACAAATGGCACCCCCAGATCCTGACCCCCCCTGTGTGAAATGGTAATGGGGTACACTGTACCCCTACCATTTCATGAAGGAAGTGTAAAGTCTTGTAAAAACAACACACACACACCGTAGAAAAGTCCTTTATTAATAAAAAAAAAAAAAAAAAAAAAAAAAAAAAAAACTCCAGCGGTGATAATCCACTCGTTCCCGGCTTCCTGCTTCAACGTTGTCCTGATCCAGCGACGGCTGCAGGTGATCTCCAGCGATGAGAAGATCAAGCGACGGATGATCTCCGCTCCAGCGATGAGAAGATCCATTCATCCGGAGCGCAGCATCCCCGACCTCCTCTCACCGCTGGGCACAGCCCAGCGAATGACGCGCTGAAGCTGTGACATTACTTATATAGAGGAGGCAGGGCCACCCGTCACGTGACCCCGCACCCTCTGACGTACCCTCTGCTACGTCACTGGGTAAGCCCCGTCTTCCCTCTTCCTGGGCGTCCCCAGTGACGTAGTGATATGGACTGTTTTTCTGTCTCAATACAGGAGAGGCTTGCAGTGTTTCACTGGCACCATCTGTTGAGATAACAAGAGACAAACAAACACACACACACACACACACACACACAGACACAGCTTCTTGTGGAATGCAGCAGGAAAATGAGAAAGAGGAAGCTCTCTCTAACCATCCCTTGCCTTTATAGTTCTCATGACATCACAGATACATACATTTTCATTGGTTCACATTAAGCACACACCCATTGATCCCTCCCAATCACCCTGGACCCCACCCATTTACCCTCCCCTCCTGTAAGCACATGGGAAGAAGATCTTTTGTTCGAACTTAGATCACAGGGGCTTCCTAATGAAGCTTACAAGGAGTCCTCAATGAGATGGGCTGGAAAGGGGCTTGTCCAAGAACAGGGGCAGGGAAAAGGCAGTCCTATGGTTGAAATAGTCCAGAAAATAGTCCATTTAGATATCCATATGAAACAAGCAGGTGTGTTGCCTTATAAGGGCATAAGCAGTCCAGAACACAAATTCCTTTGGTGTGGGGTGGCAGAGAAGAGTGAAAACACTTTTTAAACACAGTTCATTGATATTTCAATGCTGGAGGCCAACTTCATTAAACATATCTTATATAAAAATCATCAAGGAAAATAGGTACTAATATGATTTCATTCATGCATATATATGTATATATAAAAAGGTATCAAAAAGAATATATAAAAAATAATACTAAACATTAATAGTTCTAATAAAAAAAATTAGCTCAGCTTATCAAATAGGCATTATTACAGAAATCTATCACAGTAGCAGAGGGTACGTCAGAGGGTGCGGGGTCACGTGACAGGTGGCCCTGCCTCCTCTATATAAGTAATGTCACAGCTTCAGCGCGTCATTCGCTGGGCTGTGTCCAGCGATGAGAGGAGGTCGGCGATGCTGCGCTTCGGATGAATGGATCTTCTCATCGCTGGAGCGGAGATCACCCGTCGCTGGATCTTCTCATCGCTGGAGATCACCCGCAGCCGTCGCTGGATCAGGACAACGTTGAAGCAAGAAGCCGGGAACGAGTGGATTATCACCGCTGGAGTTGTTTTCTTTTTTTTTTATTAATAAAGGACTTTATTCTACGGTGTGTGTGTGTTTATTTTTACAAGACGTTACACTTCCTTTGTGAAATGGTAGGGGTACAGTGTTCCCCATTACCATTTCACACAGGGGGGGGGGGGGGGTCAGGATCTGGGGGTCCCCTTTGTTAAAGGGGTCTTCCAGATTCTAATAAGCCTCCAGCTTATTCAAGCTGGCCAGAGCACTGGCCAGTTTGAAACTATTGCCCTTTCTGTCAATTATAACCTGTGTTCATTCATTGAACAATAATACCATTTCCTTGTGTTATTTTTACCATAGTAAACATTTCTGAGTGGTTCATTGTTATTGTGTGAGTCTCTATAGTTACTACCGCAGCTGGTGACGTGACGGAATCCAGGGCCTCTGTAAATATATTTCATAGTTCATCACAATTGTGTTTCACCTCTATTGCTGGGTTCCGCACTATTACCACCAAGCAGGTGTGCCAGATGGGTTGAGACCATTCTTGGGGTTGAGAGGCAGGGTACAAAACCAAACATACATTAAAAGACTCCTCTGGGAGTAGAGCTACATACACATAGTATAAGTTTTGGTAAAAAAAAAAGCCCTGTAACGCTTATTTAAAAGATGGAACATGATTAAAGGGAAAATTACGGTGATTAACTTAAGCCCCGGACCATTTAGCTGGCCAAAAATCAGCGATCAGCGATTCTGCACTGCGTCACTTTAACTGACAATTGCGTGGTCATGTGACGTGGCTCCTAAAAAAAATTAACGTTCTTTTTTCCCACAAATATAGCTTTCTTTTGGTGGTATTTGATCACCTCTGCGGTTTTTAGTTTTTGGGCTCTTAAACAAAAATAGAGGGAACATTTTGAAAAATTATATTTTTTTTACTTTTTGTAATAAATATCTCCCAAAAAAACTAATAATTTATTGAGTGGTTTGCGCAAAAGTTATAGCGTCTACAAAATAGGGTAGAGTTTCATGGCATTTTTATTAATATTTTTTTTTCACTAGTAATGGTGGCGATCTGCGATTTTTATCATGACCTACTAATAGTGGACACATCGGACACTTTTGACACATTTTTGGGACCAGTCATTTTTACATTTGATCAGTGCTATAAAAAATGCACCGATTACTGTAAAAATGACACTGGCAGTGAAGGGGTTAACTACTAGGGGGCACTGAGTTAAGTGTGTTCTAGGGAGTGATTTTAACTGTTAGGAGGAGCTACCAGTGACATGTCAGCGATCACTGTTCCCGATCACAGGGAACAGTAGATCCCTGACATGTCACTAGGCAGAACAGGGGAATGCCTTGTTTACAAAGACATCCCCCTGTTCTGCCTTTGCCGACTGTAATCATGGGCCGCTCAGGAACAGAGTTACCGGTACCTGCGGGAGAACTCACAAGGCACGTGGCCGCTGGACGGCAAATTTAAAGGGACGTACAGGTATGCCCATTTGCCTGACTGTGCCATTGTTTAGACATAAAAGTGCGTGCGCTGGTCCTTAAGCGGTTAAGATATGCATAAAGGTTTTTTGTCAAATTCAACATGGGTTTAATCAGTCAATAGGTGAGAAATACATTACAGTGGTCTCAATTCACAAAAGCATATTGCATGCGATATTTGGGTCATGCAACACAGTTTTCCTAGATATCGCATGCAATACTGAAAATTTTAATTCACTATCCCTTTATGCAAAGTGTACCTCAAAAAGAAATTCTCTTGGTAAATACTGCATTTAACAGCGTTTAAGTTAATTTACTAAAGGAAATAAATTCATGTGTTAAGAAATTGTCCAGGAATGCAATACTTAACAAATGCATAACATTTCAGCTGGTTGTTAAGGAGCCGGCACCCGCCATAAATTTCCCTTGTAGGGGGTCCACGATTGGTTTAGTTAGTCAGGAATGGAGGCTTGGAAATATTTGAAAATATCTGGAAGACCCAATCCTTCCATTTGTTTGCGTCTTAGTCAAGATAGAAAGCTACACTTGATTTTGCAGTATTTTCAAAACAAATTGATTAGTGTGTTTTAAGAAATAGGAAAATACGTTTTATGCCCCTTTCACACATGATGACCATATGTCCACTTTTTCATCCATCTGTTTATGGATGAAAAAGGGACATGCATTGATCCCTATGAGATAGCGGGTGTCAGCAGATGAACATCCGCTGACACCCGATCTCACCGGGTCCGCAATCCTCCGATTCTGCAGACGGAGAAAAATCCTATTTTTCCATCCGTCTTGTGACAGGAAGTCAGGTAAATCTGTGGGTGTTGTCACAGACGGGACATACATTTCTGCCTTGTTTAGACAATACACCAATTGTTATTAGGCGTCGGCTGAAAAAGTAGCCAGAAAGGTCTAAGGGTGTTGGAAGAATTCAGCTGTTCAGAATGAGGCAATTAAGGCCTCTATAAGTAATCCAGAGGATTACCACTGATTTGCTGCATTCTGAGGCTTTGTGAGTGAAGGAGAGCAGTAGCTGAAAGTCTTCTGAGGAGGTGAGGAGGATTGATTTTTCTGTGTTATAAAAATCAAAAGACTATTGTTTTTCTTCTGTATGACCAGCAGTGTCTTCCCAGCACTAGGCTGTGCCAGACTCCATAGAGAGGTTCCTGTGTGGTGAAGATAGACGCCCCAAGTGGCCAGGGTTTATTTTAGGTTTGATTTTGTTTATGCTGTTTGGATGCTTGCACTTGTTTCCAGCAAGATGGAAGAATAAACTAAAATCTTTGTTTTCAACCGTCTTCGACTGCCTGTCTGTATAAATTCAGTGTGTAGTGAACCCATCCAATGGGTCACACACCCCGCTACAGAGCTAACCCCTTACACATGGTGGAGCGCCGCGGGCAATTAAAGTAAACCCAAAATGGAGGAGATACTGAAACAGCTGGCTATAGCAAATGCAAATCAACAGCAGACGAATGCAGGTTTGCAGCGGAGCCTCGCAGCTCAACAACAGGCTCACCAGCACATCTTGGTAATAATGGACTATGCCACCCAGTACCCAGAAGCGATTCCTCTCTGAAACACCTCTGCTAAAACCATTGCCAAAGAGTTGTTTCAGGTTTTCAGCTGTGTGGGTCTTCCTAAGGAAGTCCTAACTGACCAGGGCACCCCGTTTATGTCTAGGGTGACCAAAGAACTTTGTAAACTCCTGAAAGTGACCCAATTACGTACATCAGTATATCACCCTCAAACAGACGGGTTAGTGGAAAGGTTTAATAAAACCTTAAAACAAATGTTGAGGATGGTGGTGGATAAAGACGGAAAGAATTGGCATTATCTGCTCCCTTATCTGATGTTTGCAATAAGAGGTTCCCCAATCGTCCACAGGGTTCTCTCCATTTGAGCTACTGTATAGGAGGCACCCCCGGGGACTACTGGACATTGCCAGGGAAACATGGGAGAGTGAGAGTTCCCCTCATCGAAGTGTGATTGAACATGTAGCCCAAATGCAAGATAGAACTGCCCAAGTAATGCCGATTGTGAAGGAACATTTAACCCAAGCCCAATTGGCTCAACAAAGGATCTACAATCGTGGGGCCCAGGTCCGTTCCTTTGCACCTGGTGATAGGTGTTGGTGCTGGTCCCCATGGTCGAAAGTAAATTCCTAGCCAAATGGCAGGGTCCATATGAAGTGTTGGAAAAAATGGGAGTGGTGAATTATAAAATTAGCCAACCGGGAAGACGAAAACCTGAGCAGCTCTATCACGTGAACTTGCTGAAACCATGGAAGGATAGAGAGTCCTTGGTCGCCAAGACTACTCGATTTTCTGCTCCATTTAACCTGGCTGTCCCTGAAGTTGGGATAGCGGAGACTCTATCCAAAACTCAGAAACAGGAGGTTAAAGAATTTGTGCTTCGTAATAAGGAGAAGTTTTCAGACCTGCCAGGTTGGGTCTCCGGAGTTGAACATGACATTATCACCACACCAGGGGATAAGGTCAAGTTGAAGTCTTATAGAATTTCAGAAGCCCAGCGAGAGGCAATTCGCCAGGAAGTAAAACAAATGCTTGAGCTGGGGGTGATAGAAGAGTCAAATAGTGATTGGTCAAGTCCCATTGTCTTAGTGCCCAAACCAGATGGAAGTTGGCGGTTTTGTAATGACGTTCGCCGCCTGAATCAAATCACTAAGTTTGACACCTATCCTATGCCCCGCATAGATGAACTGATTGATCGCCTAGGCACTGCCTGGTACATGACAACGTTAGACCTGACCAAGGGTTATTGGCAAATTTCTCTCTCGGAGTCGGCCAGCGAAAAAACAGCATTTGTAACTCCAGACGGATCTTTCCAATATCGGAGGATGCCTTTTGGGTTACAGAATGCTCCCGCCACATTTCAACGCACCATGGATAAGACCCTTCGACCTCATCCAGCCTATGCTGCTGCATACCTCGATGACGTTGTCATTCACAGTGAGGATTGGGAATCACACTTGCCAAAAGTTCAGGCTGTGTTGGATTCCATCTGGAAAGCCGGGGTTTACAGCCAATCCAAAAAAATGTACCCTTGGGCTAGAAGAGGCGAAGTATCTGGGGTATACCATTGGAAGAGGTCTAATCAAGCCCCAAATAAACAAAGTTGAGGCTATTCAGGATTGGCCCCGTCCCACCAACAAGAAACAGGTTTGTGCATTTTTGGGGATCGCGGGCTATTATCGCCTGTTTATCCCCCATTTTGCCTCACAGGCTGCTCCCCTGACCAATTTGACCAAAGGGAAGGAGTCTGTCATGACCAAATGGACTCCCGAAGCAGAAACAGCTTTTCAGGCTTTAAAACAGGCCTTATGTAGTCAGCCAGTTTTAAAATCGCCTGATTTTTCACGGGACTTTGTGGTTCAGACAGATGCGTCAAATGTGGGCTTAGGAGCTGTACTGTCTCAGATTATCAAGGGGGAGGAACACCCTGTTATGTACCTCAGCCGAAAGTTGAAGGCCCATGAGGAGAATTATGACACCATTGAGAAAGAATGTTTAGCGGTGAAATGGGCTTTGGAGTCTCTCCGGTACTACCTCGTGGGTAGACAGTTTTAACTGGTGACGGATCATGCCCCATTGAAGTGGATGGCACAGAACAAAGAGACCAATAGGAGAATAAATAGGTGGTTCCTGGCCCTCCAGGAATTTAGTTTTGTGGTAACGCATCGCCCCGGTGTTAAAATGCAGATGGGTTGTCCCGAATGCATGCCTGCCTGGCAACCTGTGTCCCAACCCTAGGGTTAAAACAAGAAGGGGGGGTATGCGACAGGAAGTCAGGTAAATCTGTGGGGGTTGTCACAGACGGGACATACATGTCTGCCTTGTTTAGACAATACACCAATTGTTATTAGGCGTCGGCTGAAAAAGTAGCCAGAAAAGGTCTAAGGGTGTTGGAAGAATTCAGCTGTTCAGAATGAGGCAATTAAGGCCTCTATAAGTAATCCAGAGGATTACCACTGATTTGCTGCATTCTGAGGCTTTGTGAGTGAAGGAGAGCAGTAGCTGAAAGTCTTCTGAGGAGGTGAGGAGGATTGATTTTTCTGTGTGATAAAAATCAAGAGACTATTGTTTTTCTGCTGTATGACCAGCAGTGTCTGCCCAGCACTAGGCTGTGCCAGACTCCATAGAGAGGTTCCTGTGTGGTGAAGATAGACACCCCAAGTGGCCAGGGTTTATTTTATGTTTGATTTTGTTTATGCTGTTTGGATGCTTGCACTTGTTTCCAGCAAGATGGAAGAATAAACCAAAATCTTTGTTTTCAACCATCTTCGACTGCCTGTCTGTATAAATCCAGTGTGTAGTGAACCCATCCAAGGGGTCACACACCCCGCTAGCGAGCTAATCCCTTACGGTCTGCAGAGTGGATCAGATGAACACGGACAAACAGTCCGTGTTCATCCGATCCCCCCATAGGGGAGAGTGGAGAAAAGACAGGGCGTTCCATGCACAGTGTGTGGGGACCGCCCTGTCATCCACCGGTTCAGCGGAGCGATCCCCGCTGAGCAAGCGGAGGTTCAGGGGGCGGATCATCAGGGATCCATCCCGTGTGAAAGGGCCCTTAGGTACAGGTAGGAGTAGTGTTTAAAATACATATAATATTTTCAGGAGAATTAACTTATGTGCTGTTATAGGAGTAATTATGAAGATAACAAATGCAGAAAGTGTTAGAGTTCCTGTAGCAGTGGCTTTATAATTAAGGCTATAAATTTGGTTTAGGTTGGCTGTTAAGTTGCCCCCTAAGTATTCCATAACAGTACATTTTTTATATTTTTTTTACAGAATTCATATAGCAGCAACAGTTTGCACAGCACTTTATAACAAGAGGGCAGCCAGTACAGTTAAAACACAATTCAATACAGGAGGATTTAGAGGGCACTACTTGTCTGAGCTTGCATTCTAAAAGGAAGGATCTTGTGATACTTGCAGATAATTCGTTAATGGAGAAAGTGGAGACTGCAGTTGTTAGGTGGAGGTGGGGTATGCTCCTCTCAATAGAAGAGATTTCCTAAAAGTGGACAGAGTATGTAGCACTGGTATTTTTGCCATGTAATGCTAAAGATTGGTATTTGGCTCCCTCTGGTGGTATGCAATGTGAACGAGATCTATTTTAACTTACACATGCAGAGCAGAAAATGTTTTGTTTATTTTGTGAAAAGACTCACTTACCCATAATGCTCACTCACTTACCCATGAACACTAGGTGGCTGAACTGCATGCTGGGTGGGTAATAAAAGGCAGAGTGCAGCCATTTTTGGTCTCTTCTGGACGCATGGTCTGCCTGCAAGGATCTGTGAAGGAGTGTTCAGAAGAGGGCCTACATCGTGCAGAGCAGAACATCATCCATCGACTCTGCCTTACCACAGTGTGCTGGAGAGGCAGTGTGATCGGGTCTGAGGATCCAGGACCCTTGACGGAGCCAAGTGGATGTCCAGTTTGCTTGCATAGCGGAGCAGCGTGACAGTGCTGACTCGCAGCAGGACTGAGACAGCCGGAGCGGAGGTTCACAACTTTCCAGACCTGGTGTGGTGAGAGGGCTGTCGCCCAGAAGTTATTTAACACCCTTAACACACAGACTCATTTCACAGTGTTGCTGGGACCTGTAGTCCTACAGGAAGGTCTCATTCAAATGGACTGAGTTCAATCTGGTTTAAAAGCCTATGCTTCATTGAGGGCTGACTGACGATTAAGGTATACCTACACCGAAGGCATCTACAAGTGTGTTGTATAGCAGGAATTGTTATCACTCTTCAGTTATGTTACTTCATTACTTGTTAAACCATTGGATTACAAACACTGCAGTATAATTGCTAGCCGAAGAAAAGAAGACCAGAGACTACACTTCTCACAGGGAGGGTTTGTGCTTTGGATACAGTAAGACAAAAGGCTGCCTTATACCTCAGGGGAAGCTCTTGAGAAACTGTATTGTGCTGTGTTGATATCCTTGCATTAGTATGTTTGGTGTGGCCGTACTGGAAGTGGGAAGGTGACCAGTGTCAAGGCATTGTCACTCTGAGCACCAGTCCCACTTGGAGACGCGCCACAGTAGAGGCTCAAGGGACCTTTAAGTGTTAATTTGTGTACACTCATTGCACTATTATAGTAAGTTGTATGTTGATAGTTATTATAACTACTGTCTTTATACTAGTTCCAGTAAACTTACATTTTGGTTGATCACAATTGGTGTGAGGCTTGTTCATTATTCTAACAGGTGGAACAGATGACCAGATAGCGATAAAGGTACACTATATACACATTGTTATGTGGGGTTGTTCCGTTTAGTGAAGGTTTCACATCCACACTGTTACACAGCTGTGTCAAGCGGGTTGAGACAAATTATTTGGGGGTAGAAAAACAGAGTACAGGCCCAATCAATTACCAGCAGCTCCTCCGGGGGTAAGTGCTACAGTAGGTATTAGCTGGACAGATTGAGGTAGGGAGAGGCTCAGGAAAAGTCCTGGAGGTGAGCGTGGGAGGGTATGACAAAGGAGGTAGAGAGCAGGAGGTCTTGGAGGGAACAAAGGAAATAATTTGGTTGGTATTTTGAGATTAGGTCAGTGATGTAGCTGGGGGCCGAGTTGTGGATGGCTTTATAAATTATTGTTAGTATTTTAAATTTAATTCAATGGGTGACAGCCAAGGAAGGAATTTGCAGAGAGGGGAATCAGACACGGAACATTCGGTAAGGTGGATGAGTCAGGCAGCAGAATTCGTGAAGGACTGAAGGGGGGGGGGTAGCCTATGTAAAGGAAATCCAGTGAGGAGGGAGTTGCCGTAGTCAAGGCGAGAGATGACCAGCGAGTGAATTAGAAGCTTTGTGGTGTCATTGGTTAGGATTAGGAAGAGAGCATATTTTGGTGATGTTGTGGAGATAAGGTGGCAAGCTTTGGACAGTGATTGAATGTGGGGCGGAAAGGAGAGTTCAGAATCCAGGATTACACCCATCACCCTGGCATGGGGGGGGAAAGGTTTATGTTGTGCAATTGATCAGTCAGGGTAAGGGGCATTAGGAGGAGGATATATTATGAGCTCGGTTTTGGATAGATTGAGTTTGAGGAAGAGGTGCAACATCATATGTCAGTCAGTAAATTAGAGATGCATGAGGAGATAAATGTGGGTGTCGTTGGCGTAGAAATGATTTTGAAAGCCATAGGAGGTGAGTGAAAACCATACTACATGACACTAAATGGATCACATTCTTGCAAGAAAAGAGTGGGAGTGCTTTAAGAGCATACTATACAGTAGCATTAGATTATCCTGCATGTTGCCACACATGCATGTGAGCACAATATTAGAATTATTAGTGGCATTATAAAAGTTATTACACTATATACTTTTTTTGTTTTTGGAGATGCATGCTGATTCTGCCACTTCTTGTATCCCCCTCTCTGTGCTGACCACGATAATCAGGGCTTCTGAGCCCTGACCACCATGGTCAGTTTGCGTGACTCCTTCATCCGCAACTGTCCTCTCTGCTCTCCCCCTCACCCCCTCCTCCCTGCTTGTCCCCTTTTTTCTAAAAACGAAGACTGTAAATACATTTTTAACGCCATCTTCAGGCCGGTCACGTGACTCACAGCCGCTTTAAATCTCCAAAATGGAAATGAATGTTGCGTTTCATGTTTTTCACATTTGCGGTAATTCTTACAGCCCTCTGAAAAGTGACCTGGGCTGGATTGCTTTTCAATGAGTGGTATAGCAGCAGCTTACAGGCATTCATGAGGTGCTACTGCCGCCTCATTTTTTTTCACATTGTTGAACTATGCTGCTACCGCCAGTGAGTTTGGCTTGGAAATCAATAGGCAAGTTTGACGGGTGTTGCTGGCTGTGAAACTCTGCAGATTAAATAAAGGATTAGGGGTAGTGGCGCTGTCCTACCTATAGGCTACCCGTGCCAGATGGTGGGTAGGGTACCCAATTGGGTGAACCAGGTGATATTCCAATAGTGTAAAAAACAAATGTGTAACCCAACTGTATGTGTATATAAAGTGCATACAAATAGCTCTAAGAGCCAATATCTAAGTCCTGACACACAGTGAATAAAATATGCTGTACAGTAAAGGCAAGTACTAAATGTATATAACACAAACTATACTGAAGCTGTAGTCTATCAGCAGTGCTGTGCAAAAATCAAAAAAGTATACTACGTGCAATAACAAACAATGAATGAGTGGTTAACCACACTGGGTGGTAATTGCAGTGATTAAACTGAGGAAAAATTGAAAAATAGTGGGTAAAAAGTCCCAAGGCAGTGAATGGTAAATAATCCAAACCATGAAGAAAGGGTCCAAGAAAATCAATAAATAAAGCTGCACTGCACAGGTGAGAATATAAATAAACAGTCCCCGAAAAATAAATTAATTGTTTGGATAAGTCAATGCGTTCAAAGGTGCACCTAGGATAGGTGGGTGGTCAAATTATGCAGTTGTGAAGATTCACGCAGTGGTCCCGGTGCTCCCCCTCCTGGGTCCCCACTCACCAGAGGCACGAACCCCTGCAGGGGTAAAGTGCATGTAGTTGTAATCTCCAGCTGCTCCCCGGCTTGGCTCAGATTTTCCTTGACCTCACTGCGTGGCTTCCCAAATCCAAACGTCACAGGTCCTTTAATGATCCAGAGTCCTCCTCTCCTGCCGATTCCAACAACGTCTCCTCGCTACTTTTTCCCGACTCAGCTCTCACCTGGAACGTCCTGTCTGTCTGTGAAACTCTGCAGGCTGCGTTAAAGATGCTGCAGCTAAAAGAAATTACAAAAAAGTCCCAGCTGTGAAGTAAAGCATCACAGCTATGGCATTCATACATCCCTGTCCAAATGTATTTTTAGGATTTGGGTCAGGCACATGCGGTGAGGTGAGTGGCTGGTGAGGTACTGGCTAGTATCAGAGCCAGATACACACAGGTTACATAATCAGCGAACATTAGAGCGAGAGAAATTCTAGCACAAGATCTCGTCTGTAACGGAGACAGAGGCACTTTACCACACCATCTGTGTCCAATCACGGCTGATCACAATGTAAACAGGAAGACCAGTTCATCGGCTTTTCCTCACTTGCGTCTGACAGACATGAGTAGAGGAGAGCTGTTTGGCTTCTCTCCTGACAGGAGGGTCTGTGATGTTTATCAGCGCAGCCCCTCCTCGGATGCCCACCCAGGACGCCGCTGGGACTACCAGGGATGGCCACCACACTGGACCACCAGATATGCCCCCCTAGACCACCAGGGAAATGCCAATCTGTGTCCAGGCAGCTGCCAATCACTGCCCAGACAGCTGCCAATCAGTGCCCATCTAGTGTCTACCAGTGCCACCAGGGATGCCTATCAGTGCCATCTATCAGTGCCACCTATCAGTTCCACCCATAAGTACCCATCATTGCATCCTTTCAGTGCCCACCAGTGCTATCCATGAGTGCCCATCAGTGCCGCCTATTAATGCCCGTCATCAGTGCTACCTCATCGGTGCCACCTTATCAGTGCACATCAGTGAAGGAGAAAACTTACTTATTTACAACATTTTATAACCAAAACAAAAGAAAAAGGTATTTTTTTTTCTAAATTTTCTGCCTTTTTTATTTGTTTAGCAAAAAATAAAAAACGTAGATGTGCTCAAATACCAACAAAAAAAAGCTCTATTTGTGGGAACAAAATGATAATTATGTTTGGGTACAGCATAGCATGACCGCGCTATTGTCATTTAAACACAGACAGCGCAGTAAAGCTGAAAATTGGCTTGGGCAGGTAGGGGATGTAGGTGCCTGGTATTGAAGTGGTTAAGTACTGAAGTTTAGCACCATTCCAAAAGTGTGCGCAATTGTAAAGTGCGACATGTTAGGCATCCATTTACTCAGCGGAACATCATCTTTCATAGTATCCCAAAATCGGGCTAACGTTAGTGTTTTTTTTATTTTTTTATTCAGGAAGTAGTTTCTTAAAAAACAGGTTTGAAAAATATCTGCGCAAATACTGTGTAACATAAAAAGTTGCAACCACCACCATTTTATTCCCTAGGGTGTCTGCTAAAACAATATAGTGTTTGGGGGTTCTGTGCAATTTCTAGCAAAAAAAGTAGGAGAGAAGTGTCAGAATTGGCCTGGGTGGCAAGGGGTTAATTACCATAAGTAATATATAAATAATTATTATATATTGTTTACTGTTGAGCTATATGTATACTGTATATTGGTTTTCAAATCTTGCTGGTGACATGGATTCTGGAGACTGAGCTGTGCATGCTGGGGTGAAGATTTCAGTAGTCATACAGATGGTGGGGACAATATTGTGTGCATTGGGCTGCAAATTGAACTCATGGCATTGACAACAAGGAGAAGGTTATATATGCTGGAGGGCAATTCCAGTTAGCCCTTTGTTATGCTTATGTAGGACTTCTGTTCAAATAACTTCTCCTGTGTGTGGGTATTTGGTCAAAATGTAAGTACTATGGATAAGTAAGGATAGATTAGATAGATAGTATTTTCAAAAATGTTTTTTTAAGTGGAACTATACTCGCCTTGGCTCCAGCCATGTGCAGTCTGCAAGCTCCCCACCCTGCCACTGACAAATTCAGGTGGCTAGCTTCTGGGTTCCGATCACTTGCTTCTTTCATTGGCCCTGTGGGGATGTTGTCACTCCCACGCATGTGAGGGAGCTCAGTCAGGTTCGACATTGCCAGATTTGTGCAGTGAGCTGTGCGTGTGGGGCACACTGTAGAAGGGAGGACAGGCAGGTAAGTAACTTTAAGGCAGAAGAGACAAAGCATGTCTATTCTGCATTGAAATTCCTGCCTGTTCGCCAATTTTTAATGTTGGCCTAAAGATCGTCTTTAAATAAATTTTTCCATTTTTACTCACTATAAAATTAAAATATCTTTTAACCATATATTTTAATATTAAATTTAAAAACCACTCCCAAATACCTTCATATCAATAATTATTTGAAATGATGCCTCTGTATAAATAGGAGCATTTCACGATTAACTGCTTTAGTCAGCTATTAGGTTACTGTTTTTATTTTTTCATTGCAACATACAAACATATAATTTATAACAGTACATGCAACAGCATTTCAGTATCTTGGGAAATTAACCAAGATCAGTTCTTCCATATTGTGTCATGTATCAAAGGCTGATGCTTTATTACTTTGAGCTTCCCACTTTCATGCAGCAAAGTCCCTGTCTAATACACATGGAAGCTTCTCTCTGGCTTCAAACAACTTTGGATACATTCGCTGTCCTATTGAAATCAATACAAGCAAATCTAGTTTATAATACAACATGTCTGATTACTTTCTGTAAGGGGTCTTGTTTTTAACTTAAAGGGGTTGTAAAGGAAATATTTTTTTTTTTTCATAATAAGCATCCTTTACCTGCAGACGTTCCTCTTTTCACTTCCTCATTGTTCGTTTTTGCTCAGAAGTTGCTCTATTTCTTCTCTGTTCTGTTCACTTCCTGCTTGTCTGATTATTACTCACCACCGTGAAGGGAGGCTTTACTGCGGTGGTCAGTGACATGCTCACTCCCTCCTGGGAACTACATCTGTGCGGCAGGACGCTCTCTACGTGTTAGAGACTTCAAGGAGGTGTGAATTACTGGGCGTGCCGCAATTCATACTGGGAAATGTAGTTCTTGCATGAACAAGCGCCGCAAACCAGGAAGTGAAAGAGAACAGAAACTAGAACGCCGGCGGTGATATAGATGAAGGAATTTAATAGGTAGTTACCAGTTTTTTAACAGAATCATTACACTATTCTGTCTGTCTCCTTACAACAGAAACAAATGGACATTTTAAAAGGTTAAAATCCTGCTTAAGAATAAACACCACAATATTCCTTAGGATACCAAACCAGTTAATGACATGACCTGTGCTTGCAATCACACTGGAAAAAGTAACACAAAAAGTCTAGTTCACCTTTAGCCTAGTGACATTGTTGTCAGTCAAGTCCTGATGAAGGGACCATTCTTGTACCCTCAAAATGAGTTGGGCACTTTTTGGACGGTCCCTCTAACTTATTGGAATAAACCTGTAATTGGATGAATCACACAATCAAGAGAGAGAGACAGGGAGTGCTTATCATCTCTTAGCAGTGATGTGGTGCTTCAATTTCCATTTCTGATTTGAAAGTGAGGCCGTGTCAATGTACAGATAGGGCTACTGTTAGAAACCACAGGGCCCCATACAGCCAACCTGACAGGGCCTCCCCGAAATGAACAGTTTACTATGCGGTAAATGTGACATTTACAAACCCTTCCCCCATCCCATATCCTTAAGGATCCTAATGAGTCCTTGCAGCTGCCAGTAGGAAGGAAAGGAGGGAAGCTTGCACCCCTGCGGTGGTTGAGTGCGGGGCATGGGCATGTGGTGCACAGGGAGGGTGATCAATGTGGTGTGGGGGCAATTATTGGAACCGATAGCCTGTATGGCTCTCTCTGCAGCAGCTGAATGCCAGCAGGCGGGAGAGGAGAAGAAGCCAGCTTTCAACTACTAAAGTAAAAACCATACAGGGCATCAGTATTAGTAGTTGCCTCCCCGCGCCATCCTGATCACTTTCCCTGCCCACATCCGATTTACCCAGCTGCTTGGGCCTCCCTGCTGGCTTAGGCCCCATACAGGTGGAGAGGTTGTAGCCCCTTATCCAGGTCCCTGTGTACAGTGGTATGATAGTTGGCTGTAAAAAGTCTTGAAATCAGTTGATTTTTAACAATGGTGTGGGGGTAGTGGCGCTGTCTAAATAGAGGCTGATAGTACCCAGAGGTGGTATGTAACAGACTATATTGACCTCAAAAACGTGTGTGGTTAGTGTGTCTAAGATATAGTGCCTCCTTAAGTTAATAAGTGATGTACCAGTGGTAGAATAAATGACATGAGTGTTGCTATAACCACATGCAATACATAACATAAATTAGTGCAAAAATGCAAATAAATATAAATATGACCAACGTTGAATGAAAATGATATGAGGTGGTAACAGACAGCACAGGTGCTGAAACTAAAAGTGTCCAAAAAGTGTCCAAAAATGAAAAATATCCAAAAAATGTCCAAAGAATAAAAATATTAGAAAACCTTAAATAGCAACAGTCCATATATATGAACCAATTTTTAAAAATAATAAATAGATAAAGTGACAGCAGTCCAAAAAATGTATCAAAGGTGATAATTGGTGACCATGTGACTTTCCAAGCAGATAGGTGATCACAGTATGCAGTAGTGCAGTGATGCGCAGTGGGTCCGGTGCTCCCCCTCCTGGGTCCCTACTCACCAGAGGCACTCACCCCTGCAGGGGTAAAGTGCATAAAACGCAGATGATGTCCAAACGACTGTTGCTATTTAAGGTTTTCTAATATTTTTATTCTTTGGACATTTTTTGGATATTTTTCATTTTTGGACACTTTTAGTTTCAGCACCTGTGCTGTCTGTTACCACCTCATATCATTTTCATTCAACGTTGGTCATATTTATATTTATTTGCATTTTTGCACTAATTTATGTTATGTATTGCATGTGGTTATAGCAACACTCATGTCATTTATTCTACCACTGGTACATCACTTATTAACTTAAGGAGGCACTATATCTTAGACACACTAACCACACACGTTTTTGAGGTCAATATAGTCTGTTACATACCACCTCTGGGTACTATCAGCCTCCATTTAGACAGCGCCACTACCCCCACACCATTGTTAATATTCTCTGTATCCTCTAGGGGATCACATTTTTGGGGGGGCTGCAGTCTCATACCATTATTCCTATATTGGATTATATACTTTATGTTTGGTTTTTAATACTGCTACATATTTCCATTCAGTGTCTCCTAAGCGCGGTTATTCTTCTCTATTTCTTGAAATCAGTTGAGCCCCAGTGAAATACATTTCTCAAAGAATAAGGGTTTCTAATTCCCTACAAGCTCAAAATTAAAGCTAAAGGAAGTCACAGAAAAAAGATATACAGTCAGACAGGCTGTCTACTAAAAACAACCATTTTCATTTTATCCCCACGTGCCTCTTCTTCTCAACATTTACCATCTAAGAATAGGACGTTCAAACAAAATTCTAAGTATTTTCCTCAGCATTATTCAAGGTCTACAAAATGAGCATCACTGGAATGCTGATTACAAAGAAATGTTAGCAGAACAATACCTTAAAACAGAGGCCTAGATTCACGTAGAGCGGCATAACATTGTGCGGGCGTAGCGTATCTTATTTACGCTACGCCGTCGCAACTTAGAGAGGCAAGTGCTGTATTCACAAAGCACTTGCGTCCTAAGTTACGGCAGCGTAGCGTAAATCGGCCGGCGTAAGCGCGCGTATTTCAAAGTAGGCAGGTCGTGGGCGTGTTGTATTTAAATTAAGCTTGACCCCATGTAGACGCATGGCCGAACGAACGACGCATGCACGCGCATGCTCAGTATCACGTCGTATTTACGCCCAAAGATACGCCGGCTCAATGCCTGTGACGTGAACGTAACCTACACACAGCCCCATTCACGTACAACTTACGTAAACAACGTAAAAAGATACACTTGTTCCGACGTCCATACCTTGCATGGGCTGCGCCACCTAGAGACCAGCTTTATCTTTACGCCGGCGTATGTCTTGCGTAAACGCCGTAACTAATTGCGACGGGCGTACGTACTTTCGTGAATCGGCGTATCTTGCTCATTTACATATCCAACGCAGAAATCAACAGAAGCGCCACCTAGCGGCCAGCGTAAACATGCACCCAAGATACACCGGCGTAGGAGACTTACGCCGCTCGTATCTTGGCAGAATTTATGCGCAACTGATTCTATAGATTTGACGGCGGCCATTCAGACTTACGACGGCGTATCTGGAGATAAGCCATCGTAAGTCTTTGAGAATCTGGGCCATTGAATGCAGTTTCAAGTCTAAAAGGCAAAATCTGGGTCAGAGGGCTGCAAGCCGATATATAAAAGATAAACACAATGCTTCAAGTAATCAAGCTTTTCCATGCAGTAGCAGTAATAGCCTAGATTCCTAAATCTGTTACAGATGCTAAAACAATAGCTCATTCTCAGTATTCCACTAAAATGTATAACATAATGAAAGAATCAACAAATGATGTAGTACACAGGAAAGGAAAAGATAAATAATGGAGAAATAAAGCACCCTATTCCACCCAGTAGAGGGTTGTATACAACATATCCATGGATCCCAAACCCTCTAAAACTTCACCCGTTATATTTGCAGTGTCCTGACAATTTACTTATTAAGCATGATCCAAGTGATCAATAGTGATGTCGCAAACCTAAAATTTTCGGTTCGCAAACGGCGAACGCGAACTTCCGCAAATGTAGACTTTATTGGGCAGGCGAATTTTAAAACCCACAGGGACTCTTTCTGGCCACAATAGTGATGGAAAAGTTGTTTCAAGGGGACTAACACCTGGACTGTGGCATGCCGGAGGGGGATCCATGGCAAAACTCCCATGGGAAATTACGTAGCTGTCGCAGAGTCCGTTTTCAATCCATAAAGGGCATAAATCACCTAACATTCATAAATTGTTTGGAATAACGTGCTTTAAAACGTCAGGTATGATGTTGTATCGATCAGGTAGGGTTACAGACAGGGTTAAGGTTACAGATAGGGTTAGGGTTACAGACAGGGTTAGGGTTACAGACAGGGTTAGGGTTACAGACAGGGTTAGGGTTACAGACAGGGTTAGGGTTACAGATAGGGTTAGGGTTACAGACAGGGTTAGGGTTACAGATAGGGTTACAGACAGGGTTGGGGTTACAGATAGAGTTACAGACAGGGTTACAGTCTGTAACCCTAACCCTGTCTAACCCTGTCTGTAACCCTAACCATATCTGTAACCCTAACCCTATCTGTAATAGGGTTAGGGTTCACAGTGACAGACTAAACTCTGACTATGTCCTCAAAACTTTTCGAGTTCAGGGTACGTGGCCTCTGAACACTGGGCATTATTCTAGGGCCAAAGGGAATCACAGCACCATGACCACGACGGCCCCTGCGAGGTGGCCTGCCTCTGCCTGTCATTTTCTTAGATTAGTTTAGCTGTACTATGTGTGCAAGCAACTGTGCCACTAGATATGAGATGTGGCACTGGCAGGCAGGTGGGCACAGTTTACCCTGTGAGGCAAAGACACCCTGGCAGACAAAAGACTACTATTTAGTATTGCAGTGAATTTTGTTTTAATATCTTATCAACTGTGCCAACACAATATAGATGAAATGTGGCACTGGCAGGCAGGTGGGCACAGTTTACATTGTGAGCCTGGGCCCCTTACATTACACAGCACCCCTGGACCCCTTTATATTACACAGCAGCTTGCACCACTGGGCCCCTTACATTACACAGCACCCCACAGCTCTGGGCCCCTTTACATAGCACCCTGCACCATTGGACCCCTTTATTTTACACAGCAGCTTGCACCACTGGGCCCCTTACATTACACAGCACCCCACAGCTCTGGACCCCTTTACATAGCACCATGCACCACTGGACCCCTTTATATTACACAGCAGCTTGCACCACTGGGCCCCTTACATTACACAGCACGCATAAAATGGATGCTGCCCTAGAGGTGGGAGGGTCAGGGAGGGAGGGTATGCTGCTGATTGGCTGGAATGTGTCTGCTGACTGAGGTAGAGGGTCAAAGTTTGCTCAATGTTAATAGGAGGCGGCGAACAAGCGAAAATCACCGCAAACTATTCACCGGCGAACAGTTCTGCACATCACTAGTGATCATGTGTTTTGTCACTGTAATATTAGCCACTGAATACTTCCAAGCCATTCAATATTTTTTTTCAGCTAGGAACATGTAGAAGGTAAGCCTCTGTGTCTAGGGATGTCACCTTGTGGTTAATTTAGGAGGGCCATGAGTACATTGTTTGGAATGTTAAACATGGCAACAGAACATATCAGTGCATGGATTCCAAAAACGTCAAATTTTGGGGCAAGCCCACCAAGTATTAAACATGGGGGTTGATTTACTAAAGGCAAATACAGTTGCTCCAGAGCTTAGTAAATGAGGGGGAGATTCCATCATCCAATCATGTGCAAGGGAAACTGCAGTTTGTTTTTTTATTTCCTTGCATGTGACTGGGTATTGTTTGTAAAGAGAAACTTTACCTAATTTCTTAAGCTCTGGGGCAGCTGCACTTTGCAAAGGGCACAGTCTATTTTCCCTTAGTAAATCAACCACATAGTTTCCATTTGCCCACATATTTTTAGTGGTTACCATATATAAAATCTGAGGAGGTTTTATGGCAAATGTAGGTGGAAATTGCAGGTAACACAGGCAAGACACAGATTGACAACAAACAAAAGTGGTGTACGTACATAGTAGGTACAGCAAACTCTTAAAGTTCATACTAAACCAGGGGTCTTCAAACTGCGGCCCAGGGGCCGGATGCGGTACTTTGCTTACCTGTATCCGGCCCTTTGGGCACATTTACTTCTGATACAAGTCACTACTCATTCCACTAACAATGGGGCACCATTTCTCCCATTGACGCCAATGATGGGGCACTGTTCCTCCCACTGACACCAATGATGGGGCACTATTCCTCCAACTGACACTAAGAATGGGGCACTCTTCCTCCTACTGACATCAATGACGGGGCACCATTTCTCTTACGGACACCAGCAATATGGCACTATTCCTCCCCCTAATACCCAATACCAAAGATGCATTGTTTAATCCCACTGACACCAGGATCATTTATCGCCCCAGCGGAGTCTGGAGGACAGTAAACTGGCCCTTTGTTTAGAAAGTTTGGAGACCCCTAAACTAGACCATCAAAACCAACCAAAAACGGTAAAAAAAAAAAAAAAAAAATGGCTGCATTAAATAGGGCAGAACCTATTTTCTGCTCCATACTGATCTATAGGATGACAAAAACAATACGACTTGGGCTACTTTGGCTACACTGGGGGGGCTTTGGCAGTAAAGCACCAAAAATATTACTGCCACTTTTAACCCCCGCTAGCGGCAGAATAAAGGGTCAATAGCGCCTGAAAAGTGTCACTGCCGAAACAATTTGCAGACGGCAGCGGTGCCCATTGATTTCAATGGCAGGGGTGGAGGAGAAGTGGTGTAGCGCCCCAAAGACGCTGCTTGCAGGACTCATTTTCCCATCCTACAAGTGCACTGCCCCAGTGTGAAAGTAGCCAAACATGTTGCTGCATGACTTATACAAAAAATCCTAAGTTCTGTTCAGTAACAAAAAAAATTGCAATTTGCTCCTTCAGTAATTTATTTTGGAAGGTCTGAATTGTGTCTTCAAATTTGTGTGCACACCGTATGAAATATTATGATCATTCCAAATATGGACTTTTCCCTCCGATTTTCATATACTGTGTAGACCCCCCACTAGCGATGGCCAAATTTGTTACAGGGTAGACTTACAATTCCATAGATATGGTCATACACAGGTAGGACTAAATTTAAAAAATTTGGGCCAGATGTGACATTTCCAACTTCATCAAAAAAATGTTTCCCCTTTGACCACAGGGGAGGGGACAATAATAGCTGTGTTTTGTTTCGTTTCAATGTATAAAATGCTGCCACAGTGCCCATCCAATGCGGCCACTGTGCCCATCCAATGCGGCTACTGTGACCTCTCTGCCCGCTCGTCATCCACCCAGCACATAACCTGTCTTAGTGGGGTAGCGGGTGACTGCAGCAAGCGGTGTCCTCCATGGACATGCTCCTCCATGTCTTCCCCTGTGAATCTATCTATTGGTCATAGAGTGGGTGGCTGGAGAGAGAGCGGTTAACCTCATTTATGACTGCTATTTACCAGTATTTAGTCGTTTTCTTAATTTTAAAAAATTGCTGTGTTAAAACCACCCTAAAAAAACAAAACTTGTTCCTGGAGAAGCAGAGGACCCATTAAAGTCTCAAAACTCCCTTAATATAATATATTTAGGCATAATCAGCTCGAACTAAAAAAATAGTTCACTTTCCACTCCCCCCTCTGCTGAATCCCCCCATTCGCAGAGACAGAATGAGGGGAGAATGATCCAATAGCCCCCTAGATATTCTTAAATCAGTAACTAATGGCAAGAGACAATTATTGGCCAGTGCAAGCTTAATCCCCAAGACTGTAGGTAGCTGAACAACAAGAAAAATGTCAGGCTATGAAATGGCGTAACTGCCAATGATTCATCAGCCCTTCTTCAAGAATTGTTATGGAATAAGCTATAAGGGCCCAACTCCAACACTCTCTCAGAAGGTAACCTTTCCAATTGCACATTCAGGCTGGGTTCACACTACACTACTTTCATCCTACTTTGCTCTGTGTTCAATGTTTCCTTATGAGAGCGTCTTGTAGCGTCCTACACAAGTCGGTCTGACTTTGAAAATGCTCCCTGTACTACTTTTGGTCCTACATTGATCCTACTTCAGGCCCATTGAATATCATTGAAGTCGGACCAAAGTAATATCCTGTTCATGAAAGTAGGATGGATGTAGGACCAATGTAGGATAAATGTAGGACCAATGTAGCAGAGCAAAGTAGGATGAAAGTAGTGTAGTAGTGTGAACCCAGCCTCAAGGCCATATTAAAATCTCCGACCACCAGGACTGACACTCTTGGTTCATCTGCAATAAAACACTAACAAGTGTTGTATTACTTCCAGGGCTTTTTTTCTGCCGGAACCTATGGCAGCCCTCTGCTCTGACTTGTCGGGTAATAGCCGGAAGAGGAAGTTTTCTGCACAACTTACTTCCTCTACCAGCTTCTCTGTACTAGCTCATGCGAGTCCTGCCCTCGATCGGCTCGGGTCAGTGGAGTACCAAGTGGGGGGGAGACAGCTGGTAGATTTAAGCAGCGCAGTGCGGTTACATTACGGGCAGCGGCAGGTAAGAACACAGTACACACAGAGAGCCTGTAGTGGCTTTGCAAATTGGGAGGGGTGTTGGCCGCACACATTGATACCCGTCGGCGCACCCAGGACTCGCAACAATCCCCTTCTCTTGTGGCCATGCCGCGGCTCTGATCTATCTCGGCTGTCTCTCACAGTCGAGCAGAGTGAAGCTACCAGCGCCGCCTCCTTCCTCCATGTAATTTACACGTGCTGTCACTGCATCATGTCCCACGCTGATCTTCTGGCCCAAGGCCCGAGGTACATTATGGGTCCGGAGGGGGCAACTGTAGTATACTGTAGGGGGTCTGTAGTTACTGTAAGGGGGGTCTGTATTGTAGGGGAGGTCTGCGTAACATGCAAAGGGTCCAGAACTGTTAGGGGGTGTCTGTTTAACATAACAGTTGTCCAGAGCTGCGGGGGTCTGCACTGTAGGGTGGTCTATACTGTAGGAGGGGTCTGCACTGTAATGGGGGCCTGTACTGAATGGGGGTCTGCACTTTAGGGGTGTCTAACATACAGGCATCCAGGGCTGTGTAATGTAAAGGGGTCCAGAGGTACAAGGGCTGTGCAATGTTAAGAGGTCCAAAGTTGCAGGGTGATATGTAATGTAAATGGGGGGTTCTGTGCAAAAAGAAGGTGGGGGATTTCAGCAGAGAGGAGAGGTGGGGGGATTTTAGCAGAGAGGTGGATGAGGGGTTAGTAGGAATGAGAACTGGGGGTGGGGATTTAAGCAGAGGGAAGTTGGGGGTGGATTTAGCAGAGGGGAGAATTGGGAAAGTGTGGTGAGGTGGTATTTATGCAGATAGGGGAGCTGGGGGCAAATTTATCAGAGAGGAGAGCAGGATGGGGGAGATTTGTGCAGAGAGAACTGGGAAAGGAGATTTGTGCAGAAAGGAGAGCTGGGAAAGGGGGAGATTTGTGCAGAGAGGATAAATGGCAAAGGGGGAGATTTGCGCAGAGAGGAAAACAGAGGGGGATTTTTACTTATTACCATTATTTGGTGCCGCTGTAATTGTCTACCCTAAGGAAGGTGTGTTTGGGGGGGGTGGAGTTTGGGCATGGTTGTGGCGGGTTTGGGTGTGGTTGGGGGCAGGAAGTTGGCCAGGGGAGGGAGAGTTCCCGTGATTTTTCTCTGAGGAAAAAAAGCCCCGATTACTTCTAGATTAAATGGTGGAGGAATAAACACATTCACTAAAACACAAAAAAATATCTTTTAGGTGGCAATACAAATAATATATTGGCCCTGATCAACCTCAAATTTCCTACAGGAAAAAACTGCTGAGCTATGTATTAATATACTTACTCCATGCGAGTAAGTAATATGTACATAATGGCATTGAGGAAAACCTTTATTTTTCAATTGTGTAATCTCTTTGGTAAGCTGCGTTTCCTGTAGGCAAAGAACAGTAACCTTGAGAGAGGTCATTGTAAATACAGTTTTTTTCCCTGGAGCTCCCAGGCGCAGCACATTCCATAAACATACAGTTACCAATTCATCTTAAAAAAACAAAAAAAAAACAAACAAAAAAAAGCCCCTTTCACACGTGCAGATACCAGGAGGATCCGTTTTTGGACATTCGCTTGCTCAGCTGGGATCGCTCAGTTGATCTCGCTGAGCCAGCGGATGACTAGTCTGTCTCTGCACACTGTGCAGACAGACCAGTCAGATCTCCGCTCTTCTCTATGGGGGGGGGGGGGGGTCAGATGAAAATGAACCATCTGTCCGTTTTCATTCGATCCAATCCGCCAGACGGATGCAAAATGGGCTCTGGTGGATCAGTCTAGGGACAGCAAAACCCACCAACCTACCCAGGAAGAGATGCATTCCTTTCTCAATCACATAAACCTCCCATCACTAACGCCCGAACAACTAAACTCTCCCTTCACAGATTTTGAAATACAAACGACAATCGAAAAACTGCCCAACTCTAAATCCCCTGGCCCGGATTGATTCAGGGGAGAATATTTTAAAGTGCTTAACACAACTTTAACCCCCCAAAAGAATAGTTCAGTGGCAAGGTTTTGATTCATTTTTCTTCGCTCAACTGGCTGAATGAAAAAACTGAATCATGCCTTAGTTTATAAATGAGAAGAGGATTGTTTGCATTAAACAAGGAGGTATAAAAAGGGAGGTAAGCAGGGATATATTAAGTGCTGCATCTTCAGTATTAAGGACAAATCTCTCTACACCGACCCTTATTATCCATGTTACACAATGTTTTCTTCACTCCTGGATGTGAAGAGCCTCAGGGCTTTAGACCCTGGTCATTTTAGAAGCTACACGCCTCCACACTTCTTTTCCCATTGGCGTCAAAATCTTTGCTGAATGCCAGAGATCTTCTCAGCTATCCAATTCAGAATTTATATTCCTAAGGGAATATCTAAAGACCAATTAATCCCTGTGACACATGTCCTGATTGCCACAGATCAGAAGATTGCAAAAAGCTTGGTCTTTCAAACACTCTACCCATTTCTGAAATGGAGTCTCGGATGCAATGTGTCATGCTTAAGGAGAAACTGAAAGACTCAAGGGCACCATGACAACATTTTGCCAGATATGGGAACCGTGGATCACTCAATTACTGCCAAGGAACTTTGATTGTCGCCCACTATGATGACTACAATAGCTTAATAGTGTGGGTTGTGAATTTCCCGACCATTATCTCCATTCCCCCCTCCCTCGTTTTTGTTCCTACTTTTCTGGCCCCAATATTACTCTCCTGTTATCTTCACATGCTATTGCAGAAATATATTTGTGTATCATAACTAGAGTAACCTGTATAGCGCTACAAATGCGAACTAAAATCGTCTCAAGGCGATTGTGTCCAATTTCGTCCAGATCCTTCAGACGTGGGTCTTAAGTTTTTACCTGAAGGCCTGATGGTTTTCTTCCATGCGGATGTTCGTGGGTAGAGTGTTCCATAGCCGTGGTCTTATTATTTTAAAACCCTGTGTTGTGTGTTTTTTTTTTTACACTTTTCCTCCAGGTGAATGGGTAGGGGTACGATGTACCCCATATTCATTCACCTAGGGTGGGGGGCCAGTATCTGGGGGCCCCCTTATTAAAGGGGGCTCCCAGATTCCGATAAGCCCCCCGCCCGCAGACCCCGACAACCAACGGCCAGGGTTGTTGGGAAGAGGCCCTGTCCCTAACATGGGGACAGGGTACTTTGGGGTGGGGGGGCCGCAGGGCGCCCCCCTGCACCAGAGCATCCAACCCCCCCATGTTGAGGGCAATGTGGCCTGGTACGGCTCAGGAGGGGGGCGCTCATCCCCCCTCCTTTCTGACCGGCCGGGCGGCGTGCTTGTATAGGTGTCTGGTATGGATTGTGGGGGGATCCCCCCACGCTGTTTTTCAGCGTAGGGGGTTCTCCTTGCAATCCATACCAGACCTAAGGGCCTGGTATGCCCCTGGGGGGAACCCATGCTGTTTTTTATTTTAAATGTGTTCATTTAAAACATAATTCATTCATGTTATTGAATATGTCGGTTTTTAGAGGATGGTGTTTGTGGTTATTTTAAATTTGATAGCGTGGTGGTCCATCCATGGTAGAGGCATGTTGTCCAGTGTGTTGATGTCCATATTCTGTTTGAAGATGAGAGTGGGCCCAGAAACACGCGTGGAAGCATTTATCAGTTGCTGCAGACCTAATTCTTCCAGTTGGTCAATGCTGGCGGTGGCGATTGGGTCCTGGGTGGAGTTAGCCCAGAGGTTGAAATCCCTGAGTAGCAGGAGGCGTTTGGTTTTCAAGGTGTACGTCGAGATGAATTCGATGAGAGGTGTGAGGAGGTGTGTCTTTGGTCCTGGTGGTCTGTAGCATAGCAGTATGTATACGATGTCCTGGGGTGTTTGGAGTTGCAGAGTGAGTGTTTCCATGAAACGCAATGAGTTTTGTAGAGTTGGTTTGATGAGAGGTGGGATTTTTAGATCACGGCTAGGCCTCCTCCTTTTTGCCCTATTTTATGCTCGTTCGGATGCAATAGTTCTCAGGCACCAATTCTTCTAGGATGGTGTTAGCCAGCTTTCCATGATAAAGAGGCAATCTGTGTTGTGCTGGGTGACGAAGTCATGAATTTCATTTCTGTGCTTTACTGCAAATCTGGTGTTGATCAGGGCGCATGATAGGTGTTGAAGTGATGCCATCCTGTTTTTGGCGGTCAATTGTCGATTGATTCTTAGCAGGTGTTCTTTCCTTAGTATTTTTTGGATGGAGGCTGGTAGTCTTGTGGCAGTATTCATTAGGCTATGCAGGGTGTCCGCTGAGTATTTATTGTTGAACATGGTGGAAAAATGCTGATGGTGATGGGATGATACAATGATGATGCAGGATGATAGGATAATGACCATAATGATGGTACGATGATGGGATGGGTGAAACCCCAATCTACCCCCCCCCCTGTTGATCCAGAGGAAGGTGAAAAACCCTGCCGAGCACGAGCCAATTTGCTGCAGCAGGGGAAAAAATTCCTTCCCGACCCCACGAGAGGCGATCGGGCTGACCCTGGATCAACTTCCTATGACTGGTTGTGCCTGGTGTACTTACCTAGTTGTCGGGTTAAAGGAAAGACAGCAAATCCAGAATAGGAAGCTGATGATGCTGCTCAGATGAGGATGATGATTATGGTGTGGATGATGAGGGGTAGGGGAAGGTGGAGGAGGATGTCAGGGGGCTGGTGGTGAGAGCACCTGGGTGTAGCAAGATGGCCGCTACTTACCAGGCAGGATCCCCGGTTCGTCCTTCAGGCTGTCGCTTGTGAGTGGCCCTGAGGGGGTAGTGGGCAGTTCGCCAGTACCAGGAGAGTCCACTGGTGTGTATCCAGCAGAAATTACTTGGGGGGGTCGGGAGAAGGTACAAGATGCAGAGGCTGGGTGCACCAAAATGGCTGCTGCGGCCTGGAGCTAGGCCAGAGCCGTTGTCTTTCCCGAGGGCCCAGGCAGCTCCAGCTTTGGGAGGCCAGATGACAGCTGGTGGGGAGCTCTGGGTGAGACACAGCTAGCGGGCCTGCTGGGGAGAGAGTTGGAGTAATAAGAATCTCAGATGGTTGGAGCTAGTGTGTCTATCAGTACCAGTTGGTTATGACAGGCCTCTGCCTACCTGCTCTTGATATGTGCAATTCACATTGTTGTGATATCTCTATTCAATGTACATGGCAGCCTGTTCCCATTATTCTAATACTGTTTTTGCATTTCAAATATACAATAAAAATAGAAAAAACAGATTAAATTTCCATACTGACCAATATCAACATATCAGTATCAGTGGGAATCTTGTAGATAGGATAGTAAACGTGAATCAAGTGAACTATTGAGAGAAGAGATGTTTAAAATGACCTGCACTCTTAATTACATTGTGTGCCTTAAAGTAACATTTTCACTACCTTATCATAAGGCATATACTTTCATCTGCTAATTTTCACTACCTTACAGTATATCATAAATGTATATATTTTCATCAGCTAAATGCACTTTGGGGGCAGAAAAACCACCATTTCTCTTTCAGGACTTTTTTCTATTAGTTTCAGACAAGAAAAAAAAAATAGAATGCATATGCAAGAGATAAAGCGCAAAAAAAAAATCTCTATACGTAGTGTCAATTATTCACAGAGAATAATAAAAGAGTAAAGCAATTGAATGTAAAATAACATATATTTGATTGAATAATATGCAATAGCATGAAAATGACATTAACACAAAAGCATTTGAAATTACATTTGCATAACAATATTTAAATACAATAGGTTGTTGACTCATTAGGAAAGGCACAATTACTCATGGAAAACATACACAATAGGAAAATGCATACCCATATAAAAATGTCAACTGAAAAAAAAAGGCAAATAACAGGTGTAGACATATCTTGTAACAAATCCATCATTTTTATTATTATACAGGATTTATATTGAGACAATGGTTTTCTCAGCGCTTTACAATATAAAGGGAAACAGTACAGTTACAATACAATAAAATATTAGAGGGTTAAGTGGGTCCTGCTCATAAGAGCTTACAATCTAATACGGTGGGACAAGTAGTACAAAATCTTATGATTGTGGGGTATGAGCTAATGGAAGTGAAACCAGTTCAGTTAGTTGAGGGCATAATAGGCTTCTCGCAAGAGGTGAATTTCCAGGGATTGCCTAGAGGTAACCAGAGTTGGCGATAGCTAGAGAGGCAGAGAATTTCAGAGGATAGGGGAGACTCTGGAAAAGTCCTAGAGACAGTCATGATAGGAGGAGACTAGAGAGCTTGAAAGCAGGTCTTGGGAGGAGTGGAGAGGATTTTGGTGATAACTGGAGACAAGTTTGGTCATGTAGCTCTGGGCAGAGGAGTATGTTATTGTTAGTAGGGTTGCACCGATACGGTATTAATATCGGTGCCGGTACTAAGCATTTGCATGAGTATTTGTGCTTAGGAATTATACTTGGTATTAAGTTCAAGTATCGGTATTGGTGTAACCCTTATTAGTATTTTAAATGCAATCCACTGGAAGCCAGTGGAGAGAATGTCAGAGAGGGGTGGCAGACACTTAGTGGTTGGTAAGGTAGACAAGTCTTTAAAGTGTCCCTTCTATTTTTTTTTTTATGTGGATGATGCCACTAATTATTTTAATAAAAAAATAAATCTAAGTACCCTTTTTCCGAATTGATACTATATACAGCTGTCACATGACCCAGTTCTGTCCCAGCCTGTCTGTAGGGAAACAAACAGGAGGAGTGTCTAGCCTTCTGATGCTGGTCAAATGTTAAAAAAAAAAAAAAAAACGCCTTTGGAATACAGGGCAAAAATAAATATAAACAGTTTTAAATCGGCATAAAAATATGCTGTATATTTCAAATCAAATCTGTATTATGTTTTAGGAATAACATGGTGTGAGGGAGGAAGTGGGCTGTCATTTACGGCTGTGTATATGCCACATGTGTGACTCTGTTGTCACATGGGCTGATTAAATGTTCTCAGCATAAAAACTCACTGAAACCTGAACATGTGCAGAGTTGCCACTACAACTGCAAAATTGCTAGCTGAATTGGGGACATGGACAGAATGTGGAGATAGAAAACAGCAGGATCAACCAGATTTTTTGCAGAATACAGAAAACAAATAGCATTGTCGCCGAGTATGAAAAGCATATAATACACCATTTGATACTTCTTTTGATGTGGGTTTAATGTTACTTTAAAGGGGTTGTAAAGGTTCACTTTTTTTACCTCAATGCATCCTAGGTAAAAAAACATCCAACGATTATCGCCCCCCCAGCCCCTCATTTTACTTATCTGCACCATTGAAAGTTCTGCGTCGTGAACGTGCTCAATCATTGCCCAGGCATCTCAGCTTTTCATTGGATTGACAGCAGCGCAGCTATTGAGTTGCGCTGCTGTCAATAAAATCCAATTACGCAGGTGCCAGGGGCAGGGCCGAGTCCTGCAATTGGCAACTATGGGCGGCAAATGCAGGACTCGGGAGCGCGCCCACAAGGTAACCAGAGGGGGTTATCTGAGGTGGGGAGGAGCCGAGACAGCAGCCATGGGACCCCAGAACAGCAGGATTGGGGCCACTCTGTGCAAAACGAACTGCACAGTGGAGGTAAGTATAGGTTTGTTATTTAAAATAGAACCTATACAACCACTTTAAGCAATTAACTTATAGAAAACTGGTTACATACATACAAAAACGTATTAAAAGAAAACCATTCACCACTGGACTTATAGAATCTGTATATACAGTATTAAAACTGAACTACAGCTAGTTCAAGTTCTTGAATCAGCTTTGATATTAGCCTCTTGTAATCCCCTGCACAGTAGTAACAGACAGGGCCAGGGCCTGAGCCTGACCACCCCCCCCCCCCTGCAAGCAAACAGTCGGAGGGTTTTAAAACCTGTACAGAGCACAGGGGTTAAAAGTATTTAACATACAGTACAAAGTGCAGGTATAAGGTGTATAATGTACAAAATGCAGGTGTCAAGAATATGTAATATACAGTACATAGTGCAGGTTTCAGGAGTATGTACTGTATAGTGTGCAGGAGTCAGGGGTGGGTAACATACATAATTTAGGGGCTAGGAGTGTTTAATTTACAGAGTGCAAGACCTAGGAGTGGGTAATGTACAGACTACAGGGGTCAGGAGTATGTACTGTACAACGTGCAGGAGTCAGGAGCGGGTAATGCACATAGTTCAGGATTCAGGAGTGAGTAACATACAGAGTGCAGGGGCCCGGAGTACGTAACATACGTAACATACAGCATGCAAGGGTTACGAGGGGGTAAGACAAAAGCAACGGCAGTGGATAGAGCAAGAGCTGCAAAGGTAGCAAATTATCCCCACTGTCACGTTCAGCCACTAAACGCAACACATTTCACTGAATGGGGCAGTCTCACAATAATGTACATTGTATGCAATTGAAACAAGGTAATGCAGGTTTTTAGGGATTGAATTATTATTATTATACAGGATTTATATAGCGCCAACAGTTTACGCATCACTTTACAACTTGATAGACAGTACAAATACAATACACTTTAATAAGGAAGGAATCAAAAGGCACTGCTCCTTAGAGCTTACAATCTGAGGGAAGGTAAAGAGATACAAGAGGTAATGACTGTGGGGGATGTTCCAATGGAACAAGTAAATGTACAGTTGTTAGGTGGGGGCCAGACAGGCTTCTCTGAAGAGATGGGTTTTCAGGGATCGCCTGAAAGTGGACAAAATAGCAGAAAGTCAGACAGATCAGGGTAGAACATTCCAGAGGATGGCAGAGGCTCTGGAGAAGTCCTGAAGGCAGGCATGAAATGAGGTGACAAGGGAGTTAAAGAGTAGGAGGTCTTGGGAGGAGCAAAGAGAACGATTAGGTTGGTATATTGAGACTAGTAATGTAGCTAGGGGCCAGGTTGGGGTGGCTTTGTAAGTTATTGTTAGTAACTTGAATTTAATTTGTTGGTTGAGTGGTAGCTAATGGAGGGTTTAGCAGAGAGGTAGCAGACACTGAGCCGTTTGTGAAGTGGATAAGCCTGGCAGCAGCATTCTTGATGGACTTAAGTGGGGAAAGCCTATTCAGAGGTAAGCCAATGAGGAGGGAGTTGCAGTAGTCGAGGCTAGAGATGACCAGGGAGTGGATTAGAAGCTTTGTGGTGACATTGGTTAGAAAGGGGCGTATCTTGGAGCTGATGCGGAGGTTGAGGAGGCAAAGTTTGGATAGGAGGCAAAATAAGACTTCCTCATTGCCTCTTAAATGTCCTTTGAAAATGTATCTACTACAGATCACTCTTTACAGGGTGACATAAGTGTACACCAATTCATAGCAAAAGTGCCCCCTAAAAGGTCTATTTCCAGGGATGAAACGGCAGCATACTCATCCACCCCTTCACCTCTGGGCTTTGACACATATTACCGGGCTCCCTGCAGTGGAGGGGAGGCAGAAAGGGGACTGCCAACTTCAAGGAACCAGGGGAGTATTTCCCCAGTCTGCAACAACTTAAAAAAAAAAACTTCCCTGGGCCCCATTTGTTCAGCAAGTGGCCAGGGACATGAAGCGGACTATATTTATGATTTTCAGGTGCAGACAGAGAAATCTGCCATATTGCTTTTTACAAGAAGTAAAGCTCAGCCTGCCCAGCACATTGATATAGAAGAGGCCTATTGCCAGAAAATGGACTTAGTGTGGTAAACCAGGGCTCAAAATGTAAAGTCCTCAGCTACTAGCCAGGCCTCAAGGGTTACTCGCAACCAGTTGCCCCACCCAGCCCGCCCGCCCCTAAACACGCCCTCATAAATTATCTCATGAAATGACACTTAAATGTTTTATGCAGAAGTTAGAAAAATAAATATTAACAATTGTGCCCGTGTCCACCAAACGCAGCCCGTGTCCACCAAACGCAGCCCGTGTCCACCAAACGCAGCCCGTGTCCACAATGCAACCTACCTGTACAGGGGAGGAGAGGAACAGGAGAGCCGCCCAGGTGATTAGAGCGCAGCGCAGGGAACACAGGATAACAGTTTTCATTTTAATTGCAGAGTTCCCGCCGCTCAACGGCCTATTCAGTCCCGCCCCCTGGCCAGGGAACTTTGATTGACAGATCACCCATCACCAGGATTGGACGGGTGATCTGTCTATCAAAGTCCTGGGACCAGGGGGCGGGGCTGGATCTGACAGCGAGCGGCGGGGAACACGGCAATTAAAATGAAAACGGTTATCCTGTGTTCCCCACGCTGCACTCTAAACACCCGGGTGTCTCTCTCTCTCTCTCTCTCTCTCTCTTCCCCCTCCGCAGCCACTGGGAGAAGGACTCCCATTACACACAGGCTGCCGGCGGTGCTCTTCCCCCCGGCTCCCAGGCAGCCCTTCCTCATCAGCCCTCAAAATCCACTCACAAAATGTGGGCAGGCGAGTGGATTTTTTGAGGGCTGTGGTAGATTCCTCCCTCTGCACTCAAAAATCATTGAATAGTCCCCTTTCTGAATTTGACCACCTTCAGGATGAGTGGTTTACACTGACACATTAATCTGAGGCCTGAGATTTTTCCATATAGATTTATTATTGCTTTTATCTTGGGAATAAACGTGTTAGGGTTTGATGTAAAGAGCATTTTATTGTCTAAAAATAAGGATAATTTAAGTATTGATTTGAATACCTGAAGTGTCTAATAGTTTAGGAGATATTTAGATAGGGGTTCTATAGCTTAAACAACAGAGGGGAAAGTGTGCGTCTCTCTTAACCACTTAAGACCCGGACCAATATGCAGGTTAAGGACCTGGCCCCTTTTTGCGATTCGGCAATTGCGTCACTTTAAATGACAATTAAGTGGTCGTGCGACGTGACTCCCAAACAAAAGTAGCGTTCTTTTTTCCCACAAATAGAGATTTCTTTTGGTGGCATTTGATCACCTCTGCAGTTTTTATTTTTTGCGCTATAAACAAAAATAGAGCGACAATTTTGAAAAAAAAAATGCTATATTTTTTACTATAATAAATATCCCCCAAAAATATATAAAAAAAAAATTTCCTCAGTTTAGACCGATGCGTATTCTTCTACTTTTTTTTGGTAAAAAAAATAAATTTAAAATAAATCGCAATAAGCGTTTATCGATTGGTTTGCACAAAATTTATAGTGTAAACAAAATAGGGGATAGTTTTATGGCATTTTTATTAATATTTTTTTTTTACTACTAATGGCGACAACCAGCGATTTGTTTCATGACTGCGACATTATGGTGGACACATCGGACACTTTTGACACATTTTTGGGACCATTGTCATTTTCACAGCGAAAAGTGCTATAAAATGCACTGATTACTGTGAAAATGACAATGGCAGTGAAGGGGTTAACCACTAGGGGGCGCTAAGGAGTTAAGTGTGCCCTAAGGGAGTGATTCTTACTGATGGGAGGCGTGGCTGGACATGTGATGTCACTGATCATTGTTCCCTATAACAGGGAACAGACGATCAGTGACACTGCCACAATGAAGAACGGGGAAGGTGTGTTTACACACACCTCTCACCATTCTTCAACTCCTGTGACCAATCGCGGGACACCCGCGGCGATCGAGTCCGCGGGTCCTGTGGTCACGGAGCTCCGGACCGGGTCGCAAACGCGTTGGCGGCACGCGCCCACGGCTGGGCTCTTAAAGGTGACGTACCTGTACGTGCCTGTGCCCAGCCGTGCCATTCTGCCGACGTATATCGGTGTTAGGCGGTCCTTAAGTGGTTAATAAGGGGAAAAGATGATGAAATAAACCCAGGTGTGTTTATTTTCAAATTAAATTGGCCTACATTTTACCCGTTTTGTTGCCATATTTGTTAGATTTCAATTAGCTTGGGCTTTATACAATTTTCCTGTGTTGCTCATTAATTTAATTGTTGTTTAACTGTGTACCAAGCTTGTCTTTGTTTTGTCGTGGGGGGGGGGGTGATAACAGTTATTGGGCTTGGTGTAATATTGTGCTTGTTTTGTACTATTGGGACTTAGTCCTTTTTTGGTGCTTCATATGCAATTATGTAAAGGAGGGACAGTAGGTCTAACTTATTTTTTGGGTTTTGTGAGAAGCGAGGTTTCCCTATTAAGTGATTCTTTGTACAAGTGATATGCATTTCAAGCTCTGCACTTCAGCGTTTGCATGAAGCGAACACACATTGCAAATTGCACTGTTCCCAGCCCTATCCGCTTGATCTC